>NC_090731.1:144492199-144502199 GCF_036898095.1 Palaemon carinicauda
AAATATGGAAATAAATAAACGATATAAGCAGTAATGAAATATTAGAATAAAATATTTAAAAAAAAAACATTAACAACATTAAAACAGATAATTAACATATAGACTATAAAAAGACTTATGTAGCCTGTTCAACATAAAAACATTTGCTGTAAGTTTGAACTTTTGACGTTCTACTGATTCAACTTGTCCTCGTTGAATCTAAAAATAATATATAATCAGAATAATGATACAGAAAGACTAGAAGAATCAAGCAATTACAGAAACAATGACTTTTTATGAATAACGACGTAACACAAGAAATTTGCTTATTTCCAAAGGAATCGATTCACCATTAGTAAGAAAATGTCAGAAGTGAGACAGAGCAAACAGGTATTGTGAATTTTTCGAAAGAAAATCTTTTGAATTGAATTAAAATATTTTAAGACATGTGGGATTTTCTAGATATAAAACAATTAGAATGAAATTATATGTCTTTCTGGCTAAGTAATCAGATATAAAAAGAATACTAATCGCAAACAAGGTTGTCATTCATTTAATCCATTTTTACTTCAGAATTTCGCCCTATAAAATATAATTCATTAATTAAATCAGTAGCTTAAATCAATATCTAACTGGTCTTTCAACTTTTGCCAAAATTTTCCGAGATGAACCAAGTGGTTCAAGTCATGGTTTCATACAACTTGGTGGTATCTGAAATATTTTATATCTGCCATTTAAACAACTAAGATTAACTTTACTGTTTTTATCTCACTCCATCTGATATTTCAAGCTGGACTATCAAACCGAATTACTTTTCATTACTGTTTCTTTCTTTATCAAAATGAATAATTTTCATTAGTTTCTTCATTGGCTATCAAACTAGCTTACTTTTCATTACTGTTTCTTCCTTACCTATGAAGATGAATAAGTTTTCATTAGTTTCTTACTTAACTATCAAACTAAATTACTTTTCATAACTTTTCTTCCTTAACTATCAAACTAAATTACTTTTCATTACTGTTTCTTCCTTAACTATCAAAATGAATAACTTTTCATTAGTTTCTTCATTGGTTATCAAACTAAATCTAAATCCCTTTTCATCACAGTTTCTTCCTTAACTATCAAACTGAATAATTTTTCCTTACTGTTTCTTTCTTAACTATCAACCTAAATTATTTTTCATTACTGTTTCTTCCTTAACTATCAAACTAAATTACTTTTCATTAATGTTTCTTCCTCAACTATCAAACTAAATCACTTTTCATCGCAGTTTCTTCCTTAACTATCAAACTGAATTATTTTTCATTACTGTTTCTTCCTTAACTATCAAACTAAATTACTTTTCATTAATGTTTCTTCCTCAACTATCAAACTAAATCACTTTTCATCGCAGTTTCTTCCTTAACTATCAAACTAAATCACTTTTCATCACAGTTTCTTCCTTAACTATCAAACTGAATAATTTTTCATTACTGTTTCTTCCTTAACTATCAAACTAAATTACTTTTCGTCACTGTTTCTTCCTTAATTATCAAACTAAATTACTTTTCATTACTGTTTCTTCCTTAACTATCAAACTAAATTATTTTTCATTTCTGTTTCTTCGTTACCTATGAAGATCAATAGGTTTTCATTCGTTTCTTCCTTAACTATCAAATTAAATTACTTTTCATTACTATTTCTCCTTAATTATCAAAATTAATAACTTTTCATTAGTTTCTTCCTTAACTATCAAACAAAATTACTTTTCCTTACTATTTTTTCCTTAACTATCGAACTGAATTACTTTTAATTACTATTTTCTCCTTGATTACTCTCAGAGTAGGCAAAATTCTCGTCTCGAAAGCATTAACTCCTTTGTCCCGGAACACCCCCTCTACTTTGATCTACTTTAAATTTCTATCCCCCAAACCCTCTTCCATATGCTTTAACACTCACTCCATCCTTTTCAGCCTTTTTAACTGCATTTCCCCAACCCTAAGAAATCTCCTTAAAGCCCAGCTTCCAGAGAACACATCTTCAAAGGGAGCATCCACCTTTAGCCAAATCTCTTGAGCACAAACCGTGAAGCAAAGTCTCTGTCCGGAAGAAAAGATGGTGGAGTCGTTGCCTAAGCCTTTAGCTCAAAACATTCCCCTCCCCCAAAGTTGTCTTTTATATTCGTGGTCTGTTTTACCGGGTCGGAATATATGGGGTCCTTTTTTTTCCTAATGAAAAGGCCATCAAGAACTGGGCAGTAATGGCCTTACTTCTCTTAGGCCTAAATGAAAAGAAACTATAAGGGAGAAACGAGCGAGGAGGTAAAATTATCCTTCAAAAAGGTGCTGCGCTTGAGAGAATCTGGGATAAATAAGTTCTTAAAAATTACATTGAAGTTTGTTATGGATTAGATATTTTAAAGGATACCAAGTAAGTGTGCTTCGAGATATGTAAGATATGGTGATAATAAAGTAGTGCCATTACAAAATTATTGAGTTATTCTTATTAGTAAACATCTTACTCTGGTTACATACACAGAAACACACATACGAACAAATAAACAAACACACACACAAACAAACAAATAAACACATATATATCATATATATATTGTACATACCAATGCATAAATAGCATAAATATATACATAAAATATATGTATATATATATATATATATATATATATATATATATATATATATTTACACGTATTATTATTATTATCACTATTATTATTACACGCGAGGCTATAACACTAGTTGGAAAAGAGAGATGCTATAAGCCCAAGGGCTCCAACAGGGAAAAATAGTCCAGTAAAGAAAGGAAACAAGGATATAAAGAAAATACAAGAGCAGATAAAACAATCAAAATGAAATATTTCAAGAACAGTAATAACATTAAATTAGACCCTTCACATATAAACTATAAAAAAACTTCATAAAAACCAGAGGAAGTGAAATCATACCCGAGAGTACCCTCAAGCAAGAGAACTCTAATCCAAGCTAGTGTAAGACCATGGTACAGAGGCTATGGCACTGCCCAATACCAGAGAACAATTGTTTGATTTTGGAGTGTCCTCCTAGAAGAGCTGCTAGCCATAGCTAAAGCGTCTCTTCTACCCTTACCAAGAGGAAAGTGGCCACTGAACAATGACATTGCAGTAGTTAACCCCTTGAGCAAAGAAGAATTGTAACAGTAAGGGTACGAAAAGATATAGAAACATCTGTGAAACAAAACAGCAGAAAAACACGTTTATAAGTTTGTATAGAAAATATTTAAACCTTTTTGGTGTACTGAAGTGGCGGTACTCCATTTGATGGAATTAAGACACCTGCATATTGGAACTGTCAGTTGAAGAAATTTTTCCCTTTTACTCGGATATGCGTTTGTCTCTTGTTTTGTCATAAAACAGTTCGTTTGTACGCTCACTGTCTCTGTTTACTACTGTACGCGACCCGTCAATAATGACTGCTATATATTTAGATAGATATGCACACACACACAGATTCACTCCTTCCGACTCCTTCCCCCTTTTCTAACTACAATATGGCAGTTTTGACAATTTGCGATAATTGTGGTTTCCAAATGTACCTAGCGGGGAGCCCCTGCTGCCACTCTACCCAGGATATGACTACTCTCCCTCTCCCCTACCCGAGGGACGGGGAAATACCAATTACTTATACGTTTAGCAAAGCCGTTCAGTGTGGCAAGAAGTGTAGATAATTGATATATATATATATATATATATATATATATATATATATATATATATATATATATATATATATATAAATTGCCAGCCAATTGCTCTTTATTATATGGGGAATACATATATATATATATATATATATATATATATATATATATATATATATATATATATTTATTTATATCTTGCCAGACCCTTGGTTTTTATTATAAAGGGTATATATAATTATATATTTCATCCACAATAAAAAAAGAAACACATTATAACTCATCAGAGTGACAACGAGATTACATACAATGACTTGTCAGCACATTCAGCTATATTCATTATATCAGGCTTCACACACACCGCATCTAACGCTAGGGTGTTCTGGCTTTGTTAAGACCAATGGAGTAAACCTCAAGGATTCAGGGGAATACCACCCCGAAGCAAATTGAATGAAGTGTGAATCCTTGACGCCAATATGGCTTCAGGAGCTCTACTGGTTGGAAGGGTAATGCCTTGAAATAGTGTCTGTCTCTGTTTTTATTTTATTGATTTATTTCTGTACTACAGTAGGATTTATAGTTACGATTCTCAAAATATTCTAATGTTAGAGACAAGCAAAAATGGATCTTAATCATAATTGATAACTGAGAAAATACAGAATTTGAGTCTCCATGTTTGAAATCAGAGAGTAATAGGAAAGTAACTAATAAATACTTTAGACAAACAAGCACATACGTACATACATATCTTCGTATACATTGACAGTATATATACATACACACACACACACACACACACATATATATATATATATATATATATATACAACGTCAAAATATACGAATATATGTATATAAGTATGTACAAGTTTGTCATAATTATTCATTACTTATATAGAAATACATATATATGCATATATATACTGTGTTATATATATATATATATATATATATATATATATATATATATATATATATATATATACATATATATAAATATATAATATATATATATATATATATATATATATATATATATATATATATATGAAATCCAAAAGCTTTGGATGCCTCCCCTCTTCATACCGTCTTGATCAAATATTTCTTTATCTATTTATGGCGTTCAATGACCTTTAATATTTCAACACCTGTAAAGGAAGGATGAATTTCTAACAATCTATCCATTCTATTGAAAGCAATAGCTATACATTATATACCGTCTATCATTATGCGAAAGTATGGACACCAAAATACTTTCCTTACTCATAATTTTCATTTTATGAGTAACACTTTCTTAGAAGAAACAATGAATATGTTTAAAAATACTAAACTTTTTACCTTTTATTTGTAAATAAATTTATATTACAGTTTCCTTCAAGTGAAATATACTTCTTGTTGAATAAACAGTGCCAATAAAATATCTGTTTTTAAAATCATAAAATATGAATACCGTTGATGAAATCCAGTAAACAGAAACAACAAATTTAATTGAAAAAAAGAATCGAGTGGACAACGCTCCAGACAAAATCGAAAGAATGAAATATAATTATGTTATTATTTATTGAAAATTATCTGGCATCATAAATCATCTGGCCACTGGTACCGATGTCATTATGACAATCACAAGAATACAATCTCGAAACCACCAGGGATTTAAATGATATATATGAAAATGAATAAAATAAAAATTTCTCTCCATAAATTAAGTCTAATCTCCGATACAGAATTAAAAATATTAATGGGTTGTTGAGCAGCATTCTTAAAAAGAATAATTATTAATAATTTAGTTGCCATCCCGGTCAAATGCATCAGAGAGCAGCTAATTATTAATATCCTCTGAACTAGAATATTCGATTATCAAACTTTCAAAGAAAACTATCAATCATCGCAGATGGTTGATAGGGAACTGTCATTAAAAGTGACAGACTAACATATTTTGCCTGAAGTTCCAGTAATTTTCAATAGATCTCACATACTTCTTCAGATATTACTTATGAAGGAATATTCTGCCTCCAAGCGGTTCTTCATTGATTGATTGATAGATGAGGAGAGAATCATCAACTTTCACATATATTACAGTCACTAACGCTAACAAATTTACCAACCTTCCATGAAGTGGTGATATAAAATGATGTCCTATATATATTGATAAACACATATTAGGCATGCTGATTCAATATCCAGTTTTGATTAATAGTATTCTTATAACTATATAAACATATATATATATATATATATATATATATATATATATATATATGTATATATATATTTATATATATATGTATCTATACAAATACTATATATATATATATATATATATATATGTGTGTGTGTGTGTGTGTGTGTGTATATACAAACAGATATACTAATACATGCATATATATATATATATATATATATATATATATATATATATATATGCGTACATACATAAACAGAAAGACTAATGCATATATACTTATATATATATATATATATATATATATATATATATATATATATATATATATATATATATATCATATATATACATACATACTTACATATATATATATATATATATATATATATATATATTTATATATGTATATATACATATATAGACACACACACACACACACATATATATATATATATATATATATATATATATATATATATATATATACATTCACATTCATTTACAAATATAGTATAATATACATAACAAACATATCCCTATAATTTTCAATATACCCACAAATACACAAATATGCAAGTGTACACGCACGTCCATACACACACACACACGCATATATATATATATATATATATATATATATATATATATATATATATATATATATATATATATATATATATATATATATATATATATATATATATATATACATACACATATAATGTCCATATTTTCACTGAGATAATTTCGCATTTATATGTCATTTTAATCAAACATTGGTACCTTGATTCCTTTCTCGTATCCATCCAATATAGTACTAAGTATATCTTGTATTTCTTTATAAACATCTTTTGTTGCCAGGACAGTAATGACTTTTTAGGTTGTTTACTTCATTTGCAAATATCTAAGTACTTGCCTCAAACCAAAACCAAATCATATCAAAATGAAAGTATGGAAATATTTGCATATATATATATATATATATATATATATACATATATATATATATATACATATATATATATGTATATATATATATATATGTATATATATATATACATATATATATATATATATATATATATATATATATATAACACGAATGATGAAATGAGAAGTATTAAATTAAAAGCTCAAGATAGAGACGACTGGTGAAATCTAACCGAGGCTCTTCGCGTTAAAAGGCGTAGGAGGAGATGATGTTTATATATATATATATATATATATATATATATATATATATATATATATATATATATATACATAGTACAATAGTAATTAATTCTTTGCATAATTGCCAAGGACCTACTACGCACTTAGCAGAATATCCATTCTCCAAATGTTAATGCTTTACAAGAACTATTTATCGTTCCCGAGCAGCAGGTTCATGAGCAACACATTGAATTTCTCCTTAATTTTATGACCTGTATGATGACCTTTCGAAGCGACATCCATTAAGATAGAGGGATAAACCCCGAGGCTAATCACTGGCAACACTGAGCTTGTCTAAATGGACTTGTTTGGAGGATGAGAGCGATAATATAATGGGGACTAAGGTCTGAATGTTATAGACGAGGGATTTAAGATACAGATAATCATTGCTAAGTGGATTGACATAACCTAAAATGGTATTACGTGCGTCGACTCTATGGGCTATGAAGTGACTTGATTTATTTTCATAACGGTAATCATCTTTGTCATTGGAACTGTAATCTCCCGTATAATAAAGAGCAAGTGTCTGCCTATATACTCGTATACACACCTTGTATATATATATATATATATATATATATATATATATATATATATATATATATATATATATATGTATATATATATATGTATATATATACATATATATATATATATATATATATATATATATATATATATATGTATATATATACATATATATATATACATATATATATATATATATATATATATATATATATATATATATATACATATATATATATATATATATATATATATATATATATATATATTCATATATATATGTGTGTGTGTGTGTGTGTATTTTCTGTCACGCACAGCTCTCCCTGTCCCTTGGATAGGGGGTAGAGGAAGCAGTCGTACCCTATTGAAAGGGAAGTGCGTGTAAATGGATATTTATCTAAGTATTTAGCAGTTATTTTGGACAGGTCGCATACACTAGTATTGTTTCATATTAGCTCATTATAGTCCCAATTTTATTAATCACGATAATTGTTTTCATTGAATTTTCCCTTTTTTTTTTTTTTTTAGGATATTGTGGATACAAGTGAGAATTTACTTACTATTTCCGGCAATGAGCTTGTTTTGTATTCAATGACTTCTTTCACGGCTATCTAATCAACTCTAGGACCTTCTTTCTACCCTCCTCAGAACATTTTTCTTTCAAATACACTCTTTCACTCATTCTCTACACATGACTGAACCCATAAAATCCACTGGTCCATTCTACAGATTTCCACAATTCTCATTTCCTATCAGTTTAAAGGACACCCATGAATGGCAGAGGTTAAGGGACAGTGACATCGCTCTAGCAGGACAATGACCTAGAGACTGACCATCTATACATATGATCAGCACCCAAACCCCCTCTCTATCCAACCTAGGACCATGGAGAGTCAGGCAATGACTGCTGATGGCTCAGCAGAATGACTGCTGATGGCTCAGCAGGTAGACCTATACGCTCCCCCAAATTTGTCCACATTAACTCACAAGGACGGAGAGGTTGGAGACACTACATGAAACAACCGATCTTGAGCGTGTCTCGAATCCCAGTCCAGCAGGTCGCTGACTCTCTGGCAGGGATGTTTCTAATAGGCTACCATAATCTTCTATTTGTCGCTATACATAAAACACACAGAAACCTGATTTGGGCATATTCAAGCCTTTTCTTAACATCATGAATTCACTTCTATAAAGGAAAGTTGACTGAATGATGCCTTCATACTTTCCTATCTTGGATCTTGGCTTCCCTAGAAAATTCAAGTTTCGTCCTAATCCTTCCACACAATGTGTTACATTTCTTGCCTCACCTAGTCTGTGATTAATTCTTTCTATCATGTTACGATTATCCATTGTATTTACTCTTAAATACTTAAACTAAAAGAATCAATCATGGTTTCTTCTATTTAATTCAATTCAATTTACTCATATGTTTCCTCTGAAACTTTTCCTTCTAAATCTCATTTAACAGTTTCACCAGTTTGTTTTGAATGAATTCTGATTTGCAAAGGCCATGCATTTCCTTCTACAAACATAAGCTTATCTTCAAATTCTACATTTTTGCACATACAGTCGGACACAGGAATTCCTGGGACACCAAGCTCTGAGGAGGTGCGCCCTTTCACACCATAACTGCGCAGAGAGTACCGCTAACAACTAATGCCATCTCTCCTTACACTATCTATTCGGTTACTCGCAGTAAGGTTATGGAAGAGTGCACTTCCTGGTGTGCCAGCAACTGTTGTATCCAAGCGTACATCCAGTGTGCGTGTCTAACGCTTTGGAGCACGTCATTGTTTTACACCCACTATCACATCAACCCGATCCCTTCCCCGCCCATATACAATTACAATCACATGGTTTTCACAATGAAAAGTTTGGATTGATGCTGACACTTCAAAATAAAAAAAATTATCTTTTAGCACACTAGAAATTGCGTTTCTACATTCAATCGTAGGCTTTTTTTTACTACTGTGTCTGTATATTTACATATTTATATAAGTGTTTGCCTATATTTAAGCGTATAATTTGTTGTATAAAACTCTGATTCTTTGAAGTGCAATTTTTGGATCGGTTTTCGATAAATTTATAAGTTTATGTTATTTTTAGACGTGATCGATCATATACTCATAAACTCAAGTCAGCTCAATGAATCTATTTCAGTAACATAGTTCAAATAAACATGGGTTATAAAAAAAATCTCTGTAGTTAATTTTAATTTTTGGTTTCATCATTTTATTTTGCAGGGTTCACCCTCTATTTGAATTCAGTTCTAGCTAAACAAACGAACTTCGTATCATACGCAAGGCTTAAAAATGCATCCTACCTCCAGGGAAGAATTCAAGCTCTAGTAACAATTGATGTGAGAGCAAGGATATGAACATCACAATCACCTCAGGAAGATACAATTACCGCCATTTGACC
>NC_090731.1:144507199-144514699 GCF_036898095.1 Palaemon carinicauda
GTCGAGTACACTATTTTGAAGTATAAACATAGCATGATATTTTGTGAACCAAAAAAAAAAAAAAAGGCGTAAGACCTGGTTGAGAGTAAATTCAATATCCTTTTGTCTAAATACTTGTGTATAGATGGTAGACTACTACACAAATATTAACTTAAAATAGTTGTGTAGGTAAAGTTTTAGTAAGAATAAATATTTCAGAAAGTTTAAAAGTACTGATGAAGGTTAATTTCTATATGAAGACGATGGACAGATTTATGTAATATCAACTTGATTTAATGAACATTCGACATAGTTAATTAATTTTACCTCCAATACTAAGCCCTTTCACCCATTTTTAGATATAGTTAATTTGCACTACTCTAAAAATGATTTGTACCTAACTTTATTTAAGAATATTAATTTAGCCATGCGGATTATAAGTCGTTAAAAGTCAGACTAAATCGAGTAAAAGAGGATTGGAATATCTCTTAGGAAATTTATTCAGAAAAAAAGAATCGATCGTTAGCCTCACTATAAAAATAAAACTGAAAATAAGATATGATTTTAATGAAAGTGATTGCTGCCCCAGTGGAGTTAATTTTGTAATGAACTTCTGTTGTTCTTTCTATCTTTTTTCTCTTTATTGCTATGATCCACCAGTAACTGACAAAGGGACATAGCAATGAAGAGAAAAAGATAATAAGAACAATAGAAAAAGTTCATTACAAAATCAACGCCACTGAGGGAGTAAACACTTTCAATAAAACTTGTTTAGAAGAGGGTCTACTCCCAAAATATATAAAAATAAAATACTAAAAAAAATAACAATAGGCTGCTAAACATTTCTTGAAAGAGAAAAACTAAATCTAGAGAGCATTTTAAAAACCTAATTAGCCATCTGGTATCAAGAGACCTGATACTAACTGGAGAAAAAATTTAGTTTTTTTAATTGTTCGGCTCGTAAATGGAGCTTTAAAGATCAGAAAAAAAAAACAACCAACTAATTTCTCTCCTGAAATAGAGAGCTTCTCCTATTTCAGCAGATACATTTGTGGCAATTTAACACCAGTTACAAAATTTTCCTCTTCGGTAAGAATTCTATTCCAGAAGTATCATGACGAGATACCTCTCAATTTATTCATAGAAATGAAGAATTTAAAGGTCATTGTAGAATTTTCTGTAGAGTAAACAGAAAAGGTGAACATTATTGGCATATTTTACCCTGAACTAATTTCCCTCCTGAAATAGAGTTTCCTCCATTTTAGCAGCTGCCTTTGTGGTAATTTACTAATAAAATCACCAAATTTCATCTCAAATAAACCTTTTATTCAAAAAATGTATCATGATGAGATATCTTTCCATTTATGCACGGAAATGAAGAATTTAAAGGTCATTGTAGAATTTTATGTAGAGTAAACAGAAAAGGTGAATATTATTGCCATATTCTACCCTGATAAGATGAAAAATTTACCTGAATGGTTAGATGAGAAATTTACCTGAAATCAGTAAGTGCCAAAGCAAGCAAAAAGCACAAGATCTGCCCCTGGAAAATCATAACTGACTGCAGAGGTCAAAATTATCTTCTGGATAGAAATGGACTAAGTTTACTGGAAAGGCCGGCTGAACATGCTGAGTCACAAACGGTGAATAATATTTATTCAGAGGCAAATCAGAAGATACTCACTAGACCCGGATAATAATAAACCCTTCAAGATGATCTTGTTTATCTCAGAAAAAATGTAATAAACTGTATGCATAAAAAGAGCCATGGAAAGAATAATGATGGGAATAACACTAAAGAGACAGAAACAGAGCAACATGGTTACGAGAACAAACAAGTAAAAGATATTCTAACAACATGAAAGAAAACAAGGGAGATGGGCAGGACATATAATGAGAATGATAGATAATAGATGGACATTAGGAATAACAGAATGGGTCCCTAGATGATAGAAAAAGAAGCGGGGGAAGGAAAAGAAGACGATGGGTTGACGAACAAAGAAATTTGCGAGTGTGGAAGGGCATAGAAAGACCAGAAACTAGACATGTCAGAGTCCTTTATTCTGCAGTGGAGTAGTAATGGCTGATGATGGTGATATATGAAATAACCTTATTCAGCCAATTATACAAACCAAATTAGCTAATAAACTTATGGTCTCAAAGGATGATGAAAATATAAGAGGAACCCAGCTGTAGTTGGTAAACCATTACTGTATTTCTTATCCAGATTTCCTTTTAGATGATTTAGATTTGAATATTCTACCTGGTTTAAAGGTTTAAAGGACAGGCAAGGGACATTGGCATTGCCCCATCAAGCAGGACAATGCCCTAGAGACTGAACATATATACATATGATCAGAGCCAAAGTCCCCTCTCCACCCAAGCTAGGACCAAGGAGGGCCAGGCAATGGCAGCTGATGACTCAGCAGACAGACCTATAGACTCCCTGAAACCCCCTGTCCTTAGCTGACAAGGATGGTAAGGTTGCAGCTATCAAAGAAACTAACGAGTTCGAGCCGGGCTCGAACCCCAGTCTGGTGATCAACAGTCAGGGACGTTACCACATCGGCCACCACATACAAATTCATAAATGCCTTTTATAATCTCGTGTTCTGTGTGGGGTCAAATTGTATTTCCAAAGAGACGAAAAAGAACAAACTTTTCGTATTCATTTCACTGGATATTTCCCATTGTTTATTTATATACATTTTTTATTCTTTCCCTTCCTGATTTTTATCTTTCCGCAATTTGTAACAGGGGTTAAACATAAAGAAAATAAGGAAAAGAAGAGGGGAGGCCAGAAGAGCATAAAGAGTGGGGAGATAATAAAAATGGATACAAAGAGAGCTGAGAAAAATAAGAGTACGTTAAATGACGGGGAAGGAGGGGTAGACTAGAAAAAGAAGGGAAGAAGAAGAAAAAAGGAGGGAGCAGCAAGGTAATGAACACAAGAAAATAAAGTCGGATAATAAAGACAATGAAAATAATGACATATGGAAATGAATAGGAGTATGTAAACCAAAAGGACACATGAATAGGTTAAATGATATTCAGTTGTTGAATAAAAATTCAAAGAAAAGAAAAACGGAAAATCAGAAGAGAGCAAAGTATTTCTGACTTGATAGAGAGAGAGAGAGAGAGAGAGAGAGAGAGAGAGAGTGTGTGTCTTTACCATCACTTGATACTTAGTATAAAGGTTAATGAGAGAGAGAGAGAGAGAGAGAGAGAGAGAGAGAGAGATAGAGAGTCTTTACCTTCACTTGATACTTAGTATAAAGGCTAATGACTTGAAAATATAAGGTATATTTCAATGAGAGAGAGAGAGAGAGAGAGAGAGAGAGAGAGAGAGAGAGAGAGAGTCTTTACCTTCACTTGATACTTAGTATAAAGGCTAATGACTTGAAAATATAAAGTATATTGCAATGAGAGAGAGAGAGAGAGAGAGCGAGAGAGAGAGAGAGAGAGAGAGAGAGAGAGAGAGAGTCTTTACCTTCACATGATACTTAGTATAAAGGCTAATGACTTGAAAATATAAAGTATATTTCAATGAGAGAGAGAGAGAGAGAGAGAGAGAGAGTCTTTACCTCCACTTGATACTTAGTATAAAGGCTAATGACTTGAAAATATAAAGTATATTTCAATGAGAGAGAGAGAGAGAGAGAGAGAGAGAGAGAGAGAGAGAGTCTTTACCTTCACATGATACTTAGTATAAAGGCTAATGACTTGAAAATATAAAGTATATTTCAATGAGAGAGAGAGAGAGAGTCTTTACCTCCACTTGATACTTAGTATAAAGGCTAATGACTTGAAAATATAAAGTATATTTCAATGAGAGAGAGAGAGAGAGAGAGAGAGAGAGAGAGAGAGAGAGAGTCTTCAATTTCACTTGAAACTTAGCATAAAGGCTAATGACTTGGAAATATAAAGTATAATATTTCAGTTAAAGTAAGAGAGAGAGAAAGAGAGAGAGAGAGAGAGAGAGAGAGAGAGAGAGAGAGAGAGAGAGAGATTAATTTGAAGGTATCTACACTAAAATCCATCACTCCTGAAGAAAAAACATCAAATAAGAATTTTTTCTTCCATAATGATTAATATTCATGAGTCATAATCGAACTCATTAATGTGTAATAGATTCCTTTTAGCGTTTGTTCGACATAAAATCTAAAATATTAAAGTGTTTTCCTGACACTTTAATTAGAAATTTCACTTTCATAAAAGATATGATATGAACTATGAAAAAAATGTCTTAATTACTATATCTTAACTTTTATTTTAGATTTTTTACAAATATTTAATTATTTTCTTCCTTATGTACACGAAGAATGTAAAAGAAAGTGAATGTTGGTGGATAGAATAACAAAATGAAGAAATGAAATACATGGTGAATAAGAATCACTGGAAGAAAAAGCATAATGAATAATAAATATAGGAAGAGAAGAAATGACAGGATCTCTGAAAAAATTTTCACTAAAAAAAGTTTCTTAAAGTTTCTCTTTATAGTTAACCCATGAGAGATCTATTTTATGTCGTTACTGTTCTTAAAATGGGCTATTACACTTGTTTGTTATTTTTCTTGTAGTTTATTTGTTCGCTTATTTCCTTTCCTCACTAGGCTATCTTTAACTGTTGGAGCCCTTGTGCTTATAGCATCCTTCTTTTCCAACTTCGGATGTAGCTTGGATAACAATAGTAATAATGATAATGACAACAACAACAACAACGACATAATGATAATAATAATAATAATAATAATAATAATAATAATAATAATAATAAAAACGGCTATTTTTCCTTGTTGGGGTCTTGGGCTTATAGCATCCTGCTTTTTCAACTAGGGTTTTAGTTGAACTAATAATAATAATAATAATAATAATAAAAGCTATAGATATCATCCTACCCTACACCTATCTACGTATCTCCTCATTCTGATGCTTATCATACTCTACTTGGAAATTTTTTAGGAGAATACAATTCCACAATGAAATATTCTTAGAGTTTCTTATCTTATGATATAAGATTTTACTAAGAGACAGTTTTTTTACTCTGGAAACTGCCACTTTTTTGTTTACAATCTGATGTACTATACTCAATTTTTTTTAATGAGGCGCAATTGCACCGACTCGCAGCGGTGCCCTTTTAGCTCGGAAAAGTTTCCTGATCGCTGATTGGTTGGACAAGATAATTCTAACCAATCAGTAATCAGGAAACTTTTCCGAGCTAAAAGGGCACCATTGCGAGTCGGTGCAAATGCGCCTCATTAAAAGAAATTGATTATAGTTATGGTGCTATATATCAGCTTGTAATGTAAACAATAACATATAATGCCATCAGTGGTTTTAAATCTTAAGCAATCAAATCTTTCACCTTACGATTTAATGAATGTAAACATATGCTGAAGTAGTATCTAGTTTAATTTTATTGGTGCTATTTTAAATCGAACAGAGGAAGCTCAACGATATGGAATTCATATGGTCTAGTCACACTGGTGTCTTACATTGGTGCGCTGTATAGATTCCTACCTGAGTATGTCTATCAAACATGTTCTTCTATAAGTAAATATAAATTGAAAGAACGTGATTTTGTACATAATGTATATATCTGTCTAGAACAATCTTGGCTGCATATATATCATAGCCTGTTATGACAGATAACTGTCGGGAGATCAAACTTTGGTGCAATGCTCTTCATCTGATAATAGGAGAAACTATAGTTTTCTTCTTAAATCTCTTCCTAAGTTTTTTGGTGAAGAAATCGTTTTAAAGCCGCCAATGTTACTATCTATAAATTCACTCATATCTTTAGCACCATTGTTCTATCCATTGGAGTAATGTATCGTTTGCTGCTCTTAAATCCATGTCCGAATAGGTGGGTCCTAGTGAACAGCTAAGCAAGATGTGATTTTCATTGTTTGGATTGGCTTCCCGCAGTGACTATCAGCTCCATTTGTGTAACCAAAGCTCTGAATGTTATCCCCTGTCCGATCAACTTTTGTCCTTCCTCTATTCAGGGTGACCCATTTCCTTCTGGTGAGGGAGAATCTACAGGGCATTGCTTTCACGGTCATAAGTTATTTTGTGACTTCAGGTGTCTATTTGTTCCACGATGGCTGTACAGTGAGTAACTGGGATAATTTCCTTATTTGGTCTTTTCCTTTCTATCTATGGCATCTCGACGGATGTCAGGTGGCGCGATGCTGGCTAGTCTGTACAAAGCTGGTAGGGGCGTTGCTCTCAGTGTACCAGTGATTAGTCGGCAGGCTTTATTTAGCTCAATATCCACTCTTTTGGTGTGGCTTGATCTATCCCACACAGGAGCGCAATATTCTTCAGTGGAGTAACTTGGTGATAAGGTTTTTTGCTTTGAAATATTTGCATCAGTTCCCCACTTGGTAATGCTATTTTTTCTGAGAAGGTTAGTTCTGGTGGCCACTCTTCTTGAGCTTGTTGACGCGCTCCTTGAAAGTCAGTGTTCTATCAAGAATGACACCAATATAAACTGGATGTGGGCGGTTTATAGATAAAATGTATCTTAAGGAAATTAAAATAGCTTTAATTTTCTATGTGTATTAATGTGAGTGATGTTTATGTTTTTAGATGTTAACCTACTGTACAAGTAGATATTCATGATTTTACTAGTTTGAAAGTGTGTGAATGACAAATGACAATTCTATAATTTCATGTGAGCGTACAAAGTTTTAATAATGATCTAAAATTATAATTTCGTCACTTTGCCATAAAAGATCCTTCGCTGCTTCAGATGTTCCAAACTCCACATTTCCTCCCAATCCTACATCAATTAACCTTATGCTAGGATCACACATGTAATCAAACACTAATGACATTTCCTGTCGTAAAGGTTACTCTGGATCAGTTAACTGACAACGTGTTTTAACACAATTTGGAGATAATTACGGAATTCCTATCGGGTGAACTTTCTTTTTTCTTTCTCGGTACTAATTGGCAGGTTTACAGAGATTTTGTGCCGATTAAATATTTGATGATGCAATGTAAGATATTTATGGCTATATTGAAATATGTATGACCAGACAGTTGGAAAACGTTGATAATAGCAAATGCTGTCAAAGTTAATTTTCTCTTTGTGTATATCTGCTTTGAATATATACAATAACAGGTTTAAAGGCCGCTCATGAAAGGCAGAGTCAAGGTAAAGTGACAATGCCTTCGCTAGCAGGACAAGGCCCTAGAAACTGACAATATATACATATGATCAGCACTCAAGACAACCTCTCCACCTAAGCTCGGACCAGGGAAGGCCAGGCAATGGTTGCTGATGACACAGTAAGTAGACTTATAGGCTAACCTAACCCCTCATCCATAGCTCATAAGGATGGTGAGGTTGCAGAAACTACAAGAAACTGTCGAGCTTGAGCGGGACTCGAACCCCAGCCTTGCAGATCGCCAGGCAGAGACGTATCCAATAGGGCACCAAAACCTTTACATTAGCAAATTTTTTATTCCTACCTTATTCATAACTTCTTGATAAGCCTTTTGATTAAATATT
>NC_090731.1:144519699-144548685 GCF_036898095.1 Palaemon carinicauda
CTTTTACTACACTAATATATATATATATATACATATGTATATATTATATTTATCATATATTATACTGTATATTATACATATTATATATATATTATATGTACTATATATATTATATAATATATATATATATATATATATATATATATATATATTTATATATACATATATATATATATATATATATATATATATATATATATATATATATATACTTAATAACTTAATAAAATGTTTCATGAAGGGGTAACATGGCAAATAGGGTTAATGAGAACAAATCATGTGTAGCTCTTAGATGAAAAAAATCATTACAAGTATTAAAAATAAATTTTTATATACATGTCTAAAATAATAATCTATACCCAGGTATAAGAGGTTTATAGTACCCTGTTATCTGCACCGGGATCATCGGGCAAACCTACCTATTCATCAACCCTGCTATGTTGACAGCGTTTACAGCCCTGTCCACACGATCGTGCATACCCGACGGGCAAACAGTGATACCAGACCACAATAGTTAGTAAGAATGAAGGTTAATGACGTCAGAAGCGTGAAAACCACAGACAGGTATCTGGCATCATAGTGTTTTCTCGCTTCTGCCGTCATCAACCCTCATTTTCACTAACTATTGTCGCTGGTATCACTGCTTGCCCGTCGGGTATGCACGATCGTGTGGACAGGGCTTACGGACCGGCCCTGCCAGGCAAAATGCGACCGCCATCCTGCATGGCTTACACGTCTGCCCGTATGGACAGGCCTACAGGATCTTATATTTTTAATTCCTTATATAGACTTTAATCTTTGGCACAGTTTTAATAATAGTTCATAATGCTTGTTGCCTAAAGGTGCATCCTCACGGTCGAACCGTGTTTGTCGGACAAACACTGTTACCATATCTAAATTGAAAGAGAATGACGTCATAAGCGTTGAATTTAGGGAAGTTGATATGGTAACAAACGGTGGTACCAGATGAAGTTGACAACCAGGATTTCTCCTCCTTTTACCAGACAAAGACCGGAAGAAATATCCAAAGCTGATGTCCGGTGCTATCTCTGTTATCTATGTTATCTGTACTCGAGAATCAAATAGTAGTTATCAGCTTCAAGTACGGAACATCATAACCACAGTACAACATAAAATAAAAGCACAATCCAATAAATTACATTATGCAGCATGATTATTCCTGACCTTTTGAGAACAATGAAATTCTACATGGAAAGACTAGTTGCAAAGACGGAGTGAAAAGAGAAGCCATTCATCCATTCTGAAGGAACCTCAAAATTGATTATTGATCAGATTTTAAAACTACTGATGGGCCCAAACGCTTTATACATTTTATCGGGGAGCTTAAAACCTTTTATAACTAAGCAGGACACATGCATGAGAGGAAGCATTTTTCCAGAAACACGTCAGGAGGCATTACAGAATCACATATGCCTGACTTATATTAACCTATCATTATACTGATGATGTTATGGTTATGAACGTTCAATGTATAGCCTATATTATTCCAAGAAATAACTAATGTTTGAGACTGGTCATACTTCGGATTATGTGTTATTAACTAAATCCAAATTGTTTCAGTGATAAAGATAAAATGTTTAAAATTTGTTTCCACTTTTCTCGTACAGAGAGAGAGAGAGAGAGAGAGAGAGAGAGAGAGAGAGAGAGAGAGAGAGAGAGAGAGAGAGAGAGAGAATTTCGTATTTTCCTCACGATCAAACACTTCTTCGAGCAAATGAGAGACTTCGGTGTCCATAATTAAAACAGATTCTGTTATGCTATACCTTACATCGAATCCCCATAAGTTGGTTGTGCAAATGTCTTCTGTACCAACATACGACTGTTTTTGTTTACCCTTTTGCGTAGCTCTTCTTTGTAATGACCCGTTAAGGATTCCATATTCTTTTCGACTTGTAAACCAGTTACAAACATTCCACTTCTCTGAAATTCTGACGTTATTTTATTTATTGCTGCTACACGTTTATTTCTGTCTTTGTAAACATGTGCTTTGATGTTTTATAAGCATGGGCTCTGCCAGTACTGTTTGATTAGCAACTGAGCCTGTCTTCTATCTCAAAGTCAGCTTTCCTCCGTATCTGGATTACAACCAGTTATGTTTACAGGGAAGGTGATACCTAATCTTCTAAAAGTTAAAGTTATCCGGTAAACAAATAGAACGCCTCGGAGTGTCTGAAGCTCGAACTCTACGAACAAAGGCAGTGTCTGACACACCACTTGGTGTTCGTAATTGACGTCATTAACGCTTCTTTCACATGTTACCTGGTAACATTTGTGTTCGACGGACACTGTTCGAGCGCGTGGACGCATCTCATGACAGTGGCTAGGAGACCTTAATATTGCATCCTGCTTTTCCAACTAGGGTGGTAGGTTATCTAGTAATACGTCTAGCGGATATAATATTTTCGCAAAAAAAACTTCTTGTTTATAGTGAAAGTAATATTCAATTTTATTACTTTGCATTCTGATACCAGTAAAGAAATACAAAGTACCTGCTACCCCTAAAATTAACAGCTACTGAATAAGCACTTTATGTGCAGACTCTGTTGGCTAACTAAGCAGCTTATTAAGATAGTGCAACAATTTCTCCGTCCCAATGGGAGAAAGTCCTAAGGAATAAACTTGAGAAAATACTCAATTTAGTACATACATACATACATACATACATATACCAAGGCACTTCCCCCAATTTGTGCGGGGTAGCCGACATCAACAAATGAAACAAAGCAAAAAGGGGACCTCTACTCTCTACGTTCCTCCCAGCCTGACAAGGGACTCAACCGAGTTCAGCTGGTACTGCTAGGGTGCCACAGCCCACCCTCCCCCGTTATCCACCACAGATGAAGCTTCATAATGCTGAATCCCCTACTGCTGCTACCTCCGCGGTCATCTAAGGCACCGGAGGAAGCAGCAGGGCCTACCGGAACTGCGTCACAATCGCTCGCCATTCATTTCTATTTCTTGCCTCTCTCACATCTATCCTCCTATCACCCAGAGCTTTCCTCACTCCATCCATCCACCCAAACCTTGGCCTTCCTCTTGTACTTCTCCCATCAACTCTTGCATTCATCACCTTCTTTAGCAGACAGCCATTTTCCATTCTCTCAACATGGCCAAACCATCTCAACACATTCATATCCACTCTAGCTGCTAACTAATTTCTTACACCCGTTCTCACCCTCACCACTTCGTTCCTAAACCTATCTACTCGAGATACACCAGCCATACTCCTTAGACACTTCATCTCAAACACATTCAATTTCTGTCTCTCCATCACTTTCATTCCCCACAACTCCGATCCATACATCACAGTTGGTACAATCACTTTCTCATATAGAACTCTCTTTACATTCATGCCCAATCCTCTATTTTTTACTACTCCATTAACTGCCCCCAACACTTTGCAACCTTCATTCACTCTCTGACGTACCATCTGCTTCCACTCCACCATTTGCTGCAACAATAGACCCAAAGTACTTAAACTGATCCACCTCCTCAAGTAACTCTCCATTCAACATGACATTCAACCTCACACCACCTTCCCTTCTCGTACATCTCATAACCTTACTCTTACCCACATCAACTCTCAACTTCCTTCTCTCACACACCCTTCCAAATTCTGTCACTAGTCGGTCAAGCTTCTCTTCTGTGTCTGCAACCAGTACAGTATCATCCGCAAACAACAACTGATTTACCTTCCATTCATGGTCATTCTCGTCTATCAGTTTTAATCCTCGTCCAAGCACTCGAGCATTCACCTCTCACACCACTCCATCAACATACAAGTTAAACAACCACGGTGACATCACACATCCCTGTCTCAGCCCCACTCTCACCGGAAACCAATCACTCACGTCATTTCCTATTCTAACACATGCTTTACTACCTTTGTAGAAACTTTTCACTGCTTGCAACAACCTTCCATCAACTCCAAATAACCTCATCACATTCCACATTGCTTCCCTATCAACTCTATCATGCGCTTTCTCCAGATCCATAAACGCAACATACACCTCCTTACCTTTTGCTAAACATTTCTCACATATCTGCCTAACTGTAAAAATCTGATTCATACAACCCCTACCTCTTCTAAAACCACCCTGTACTTCTAAGATTGCATTCTCTGTTTTATCCTTAATCCTATTAATCATTACTCTACCATACACTTTTCCAACTACACTCAACAAACTAATACCTCTTGAATTACAACACTCATGCACATCCCCCTTACCCTTATATAGTGGTACAATATATGTACAAACCCAATCTACTGGTACCATTGACAACACAAAACACACATTAAACAATCTCACCAACCATTCAAGTACAGTCACACCCCCTTCCTTCAACATCTCAGCTCTCACACCATCCATACCAGTCGCTTTTCCTACTCTCGTTTCATCTAGTGCTCTCCTCAATTCCCTTATTGTAATCTCTCTCTCATTCTCATCTCCCATCACCGGCACCTCAACACCTGCAACAGCAATTATATTTGCCTCCTTATTATCCTCTACATTCAGTAAACTTTCAAAATATTCCGCCCACCTTTTCCTTGCCTCCTCTCCTTTTAACAACCTTCCATTTCCATCTTTCACTGTCTCTTTAATTCTTGAGCCAGCTTTCCTTACTCTCTTCACTTCTTTCCAAAACTTCTTCTTATTCTCTTCATATGACTGACCCAATCCCTGACCCCACCTCAGGTCGGCTGCCCTCTTTGCCTCACGTACCTTGCGCTTTACTTCCACATTTTTCTCTATTTTTCAAACTTCCCTATACTATTACTCTGCAGCCATTCTTCAAAAGCCCTCTTTTTCTCTTCCACTTTTACCTTCACTCCTTCATTCCACCATTCACTGCCCTTCCTCATGCTACCTCCAACAACCTTCTTGCCACACACATTACTTGCAATCCCAACAAAATTTTCTTTTACTAACTTCCACTCCTCTAAATTACCAGTTTCTCTTACTCTCACTTCGTCATATGCCATTTTCAACCTTTCCTGTTATTTACTTTTTACCCCCGGTTTTATTAGATCTTCAACCCTCACTAGCTCCCTTTTACATCCACCTACTCTATTCCCCCACTCTTTTGCTACAACTAATTTTCCTTCCACCAAAAAATGATCAGACATACCGTTAGCCATACCACTAAACATGTGCACGCCTTTCAATCTTCCAAACATTCTTTTAGTTATTAACACAATCCATTAATGCCCTTTCTACTACTCTTCCATTTGCCACTCTTACCCATGTATACTTGTTTTTATCTTTCTTTTTGAAAAAGCTAGCACTTAGTACCATCTCTTGTTCAACACACATCTACCAGTCTCACACCACTCATTTTCACCTGGTACGCCATACTTCCCAATGACACCTACCTCTCCAGCGCCCACTCTACTAATGACAACTACTAATTACAATACTCAATTTAGTATATGCTCAAATTATCTTTCAGTATATCTAGGAGCTAGAATAATTTAAAAAATTCAGATTATTAATCATTTCATCAACTGTTACCACATACTTTGTCTCCGTACCCACTGCCATGATCGCTCCAGTTGGATTTTATCTGAATTTAGGCAACAAAAGTTTTGGTATTTGTCATTCAATGTTTTCCTGTACTTCTTGAGGGTACAATCGGGCGCACTATTCTATCTTATTTTGCTTCCCCTTGTTTTATTGATGTTTTTATATTTTAGATATTTTATATTTTAGTTATTTAGTTTATGTTACTGGTAAAGTTTATTCCAGTTTCCTTTCATAACTGGGCTATTTTCCCAGTTGGAGCCCCCGGCTTATAGCACCTACTTCTCCAACTAAGGTTGTAGCTTAGCAAGTATTAATAATTATAAATAATTTCTACTTAATCCTGCACCAACATTAAATATCTGCAGTAGACGAGCTTAGGTTTCACATTTTTAAAAACACCCAAACATTTCAAGTGATTCAGACCAATCAAAAGCTTTTTCAATTACTAGCAGCAATTCCTCTGCGCCGTACAAATCAATTGTAACTTAGAAATTTCACAATTTAGTGGAAAGTTTTGTCTCAAGTTCAGTTTTAGTTCCTACAATAACCGAATTGGCATATACCCTTCAGACGACTGGGCAACACTTCGATAAGAGAATTTTTAGACTTAGAAATCATAGTATATCTATGATGAATGTTGAAAAAGGTTTAAATTGAGGAACAAATCCTCAGAAATTCATATCTGATTATCCTATATAGCTAGAAGGCAAAATTCAACATCTTAACGATAACCTTAACGGGTTTGAATGGTATCAGTGTTGTATCAAACTGTAAATTCAGAATTAACAAATTTTGTTTTGTAACATTGTTACGGCCTTATGTCTGTAATATGTACAGGCAAGCTTTCTCTGGATATTTTTAAAATTAGACCTACCTTTGCACATAAGGCTTTAAGTTGTGTATATAAACAAATTTAGCCTTAAGGGTTCTTTTGTCCTTTTTCATTTTAGTTAAGTTATTTAGTAAAAATAAATCAGGAATTTTTTAGTATAAAAATAAGGTAAAAGTTTCAATTTTTATTTGCTTTAAATCTGATTTAGGTGACCAAAATAGTTTTACTTCAGCCAGACTGCTGCTGCTGCACCACTAATACCCAGCTGCACCACTAATACCCATTTTCCGATGGATTTACTATTTATTCCATCTGAAGTGTAGTTTACTATGCCTCACTGCTCTAGTCAACCTTAAAATTTGTCACAATTTGAGCTTCAAGTTTTCAATTTTAGTACTTACAACCGACGATTTGACAAACCCTTAGTTGGAAGGCTCGGCTAACACTTCAATTAGAATTACTTTAATTAGAATTCATAGTATATGCATGGTAGTTTTGTTTTTAAAGCAACATTAGGAACAAATTAAAATATATCCAATTTTCCTATATTGCTTGAAAGAAAACCTCAAAATCTCTACAACCTTTATTTTGGGTGGTCTCAGTATCACAATTCTTTCAAAATGCATACTTTAAAAGTTAATTTTTTGTAACATAGTTAAAGGATTTTGGCTGTATATATACAGGCAAGATTATTTTTTTTTTCAAGGGCCCTACCTTTGGACACAGTTTTAAGTTCTTGATATGTAATACAACGTTAAGAAATTCAGTAGAAAATATCTTTCGTGTCCTATAACATTTTTGTTCAAAATTTATACAAAAATGTAAAAGGTTGAATTGTATTTGCTTAAAAACATTTAAATCTGATGTCAACGAGAATGCTTCACTTCAGCCAGACGTGCTGCACAACTACTGCTGCTGCTGCACTAATGTCAGTTCACCGATGCATTTACCAATTTGTTCCATCTTGAACGGTTGTTTACTATGCTTCACTGCTCCAGTCAAACTTGTGGTTAGGGTCACGGGTGGGAACAGAAGAGCAGGCTTTCTCGTTATCGGAGTACAGTGTCTTTTCCAGTGCAGGAAAATAGTGCAATGGCAGTTTTTCCTTTCATCAGGTACGCCGCAGGCCACAAATCCAAAACTTCAAGTTCCCAGATTGTCCCTGCTAACTGCCTTCAAGCCCCGTGCTGCCAATTTTATGGGCAGCTACTAATAGGCAGACCAAACGTTGCCCTGGCATCAATGCAGTTTAAACATTAAGCCTGTTTTAAAATATTCAAAGAGAATTACTACAGACATCAATAGTACACAGCAAAAACAGAAACTGGCTACTAGCCACATACAGAACTAAACTTTTCCCAAGTATCAAGTTCAATGCCGAGCGCATTTAGAAAAGAAAAAACTGCTACCACTAAGGCGTACCCACAGTCAAAGTTAGATAAAAAAATGCTTTTAATAACTGAATTAGAAGAGCCAGATAAAGTAATCAAAATTACTTCATTTTAAGCATGTTCAAAACCAATACTACACCAAGCTGAAGCCTTACCCAGCTGAAGTTTCAAATCCATACTATAGCTATCACTAAAACTTCTCCAAACCGTTATGTGGTAACAATTACCTAAACAATTTGTTGACTGTTGAAAGGCCCAATATTCCAATCCGTAAGAGGTGATATACAGGAAGGAGATATACAGGATAGGAGATATAAAAAGAGCGTAAGTTTAAAAAATCTGAATCAAATATATATAAATGGCAAGTATATTTATGAGGAAGACAAAATATAGAGCTTTTTGCGCCACATGCCTTTCTGTATTATCTAAAACCCACTGAAGAACACCTTATTCTTTCGACAAGACAATTTACCAAACTAAATTCCCCAGGCAAAAGGTTAAATAAAACTACGCCTAAAAACTGCAAAATGTGTGAACAATTAGTTGGTATAGATAAATCTGATATACACTAACCCTAAGATTTTAGCATTCGACATTATAATAAAAGTTCGTAAAACTAGTATGTCACCCACGACCGTCTAAACTTCAAGTTATGACTAACTTCTGTGAATCTCTAGCAAAATACCCAGCATTGATGCCCCATTAATCTCGTCCCAGTAAATATATCGTCCCAGTAAATATAAACTTTATTTTGCTCTGCAAGAGCTGCTAGTTGTTAAAATTTGGTTGCAATTAAAAAAGTTTCTTTGGCAAAGCAAAGAATACTGAAATTTACCATAGGGATTACAAGTCTACCTTAACAACGACCACATAACTGCATTATCTGAGATTAATGTTGAACTAGAAGGAAAAAAACTAGCAAGTTATTTTCAGGATGTCCATGGTAAACTTAAAAGTCTACCATGGACACCCCTAAGTCCACCTTTGCCTCCGTGGCAACAGCCACCCCGGAAAAGGTGGACTTTATATAGAATTAAAATATAAATGAAAATTTACTTTATCATGCACACATCTTCCATACACTTCAGGAAAATTCGAAGCAGCCTTAGATAGCCATCCTTAAATAGCCATACTAATAATAAGAGAAACTAAACTTTTAATAAACCGTTAAAACAAATTGAGTTTAAAAGCCGAATCTTTCATGCTATTCAAAAAGCCATACTTAGATGCTAGCTAACCTCTAAAGTAATTAACCGTTTAAGCAAATTTGTATCGAGTTTAAAAGCTCTAAGTTTGCTTGCTATTCAACCCTTTGAAACTAATTTTGATAAGAAAATAAGACCCATATACTAATTAAATTAACATTTAAAAACCTTTACTAGACTGATAACTAGTTTCTAAATTCTGAAATATGAATTAATACTAATTTCATAATGCTAAGGTAACGAAAAATCATAAACTTTAAACACTAACCTCAATAATACATCTAAATTACATACTCTTATGACAGATTTAATTACTATACCAAATCATTCATATACTCTTAAATCATTACATTGGACCAAATCCACGTAATTTTTACTTAAAGTTTCCAAAAATAATGTAAAATATGATTAATCAAATTTAGGGGGTGTAGAGTTTCCTACCCAAACAAGGTATATTTTTAGGTTATATAGGCAGTTAACGTAAACTATCAAAGGCCAAAACACTTATTGCGTGATTTATGTGAAAGGCATAAAGAATGAAACTATCTCGACAATAAGAGAAAACGTAAGCCGATTAATCAACTATATTAACCTGCATGTAACAATCAATAAAAAGTTCAACCAGATACCGAATCACTTGAGAAGCTTAAACTAAGGTTTGAAAGATTAACCCATTACTTAGACAATAATTGAAGATTGACAATAAAGTCTAACCACTATGTCAAATTACAAATGTTCTTCGAAGATAGCACACTTAATACTACAACCATATTTAAGTCATTGCACTGCTTAAACAACAAACCTAGATGCTGGAGTGGAAAAGAAAACTTTAAAAACTTGATTTATATCAATGCATCAATTAAAGTAGATTAAAGTGAAGTCATTAGTAAAACTATTTCACACCAAATATCAAAGTTTGAAAGCTTGGACAATTACGAATAAGACCGAACGCCAGTAAACGTCCGAAATGAACAACAACCCATAAACTGTATTAATGACGCGATGACTTCACAAAAATAGTCTAACCTACAACCTTTGAAACATACGACGCATTTTCCACTTCGAAAGTAAAAAACAGATTAACAAAAACATGCAGAAAACTTCTAACATGAAATCACATGAACACTTACCATTAATCCACGAATAACAAGAAAATAAAAGTTTGCAAAGAAGATCGGCTAATATCGAAGACACTTCAATTCGCGTAAACGCACGAAAATAACTTGCAAAATACCTCAACTTGGATATCTTCCAGTATCAAAATTCTCGCTTAATGGCACTGACCAACCCGACTCAAGACTTAAAAATAGAACCGTTGAATCTCGGCCGTAGAGCAAAACTCCGTCTGTCAATTGCCAATCATGGACTCCAGGATGCAAGCAGAAAAAGACAGATAGCCAAGGACTCTTCAGCCACGCAATACGACACTGAATATTGCCCGCAATTCTGTCTGGTTTTGGTGATTTTCTTTATTTTTGACTTTGTGAACGGAAACTCCCCAAGAAGTCTAACCACTCATTTACTCAGCTTGATTTCCTTATATATTTTTATGGTGATTATTTTTGGCATTCATTGCTCTTTAATATGTATTTTTAGGCATTATTTTATTCTAATTCTGGCTGGTATTTTCATATTTTTTTTCGATCTTAGCGATCTATTGGGTCTGGATAAACGATGTTTAACTAACTTTTCCAAGGAATTTTCCGTCCTAGTCCATTCTTAACTTCTACAATTTTTTTCTGTTTATCATTTTATTTCTGATATGCTACTCTTGTTTTCCATTTTCTCTCCTCATCTCCCCCCCCCCTTACCTTATTTCATGTCCTCCATATTACTATGACGCCAGACAACTTCAAATCATCTATTCTGTTTATCATTTAATTTCTGAGATGCTACTCTTGTTTCCCATTTTCTCTCATCTCCTTATTTCCTTATTACCTTATTCCATGTCATCCATATTACTCTGATGCCAGAGAACTTCAAATCATCTATTCTGTTTATCATTTAATTTCTGAGATGCTACTCTTGTTTCCCATTTTCTCGCCTCATCTCCCCCCTCCTTACCTTATTTCATGTCATCCATATTACTATGACGCCAGAGAACTTCAAATCATTCATTAATTCATATTACTCTGACACATACTCCAGAGAGGAATATATATCAGTCCGATACTTCCAGACTGTAATTGCTGAAGTATGGAATTTTTTTGTACCAAAGGTCTTGAATCCTGGCAATCTGTTTCAATTAGGAATACCTCTCTCTCTCTCTCTCTCTCTCTCTCTCTCTCTCTCTCTCTCTCTCTCTCTCTCTCTCTCTCTCTCTCACAGGAGAAACAAGAATCATGAAAATTTTATCTTTACCCCTGGAACTATTTCAATTTTGTTAACTGCACAGATTGCGAAGTATATATATATATATATATATATATATATATATATATATATATATATATATATGCATATATATATATATATATATATATATATATGTATAAATATATATATATATATATATATATATATATATATATATAGTATATATATATATATATATATATATATACTTCAATTTCCTGATATACGGCTTGAACATAAAATTAGCACTTGATTCCTCTCTCTCTCTCTCTCTCTCTCTCTCTCTCTCTCTCTCTCTCTCTCTCTCTCTCTCTCTCTCTCTCTCTCTTACAGTTGATACCCAAAACGGTCAAGTACCTATCAAGTACCAGATTCACTATCTAAATGCGCAAAGGTACATTATATTTTAGAGAACGCTCCCTTGTCGTCCTGTTTGGAAATCGAATGTTTGGTATTGAACACACTTGTAATAAAATACAAGGCTAGGGAGCGAGAGAGAGAAAGTATGAGAAATATTTGAAAGACGGCCAACATAAGGAAACCTTGAAAAGAGAGAGAGAGAGAGAGAGAGAGAGAGAGAGAGAGAGAGAGAGAGAGAGAGAGAGAGAGAGAGAGAGAGAGAGAGCTAGTCAGTATCGTCCTATTTGTATAATTAAAGTGAAGGTCTGTGGATGATTAGAATTTTTTTTAAATAATATTATCGAGTTGGTTTAATTTATTTATCTATTTAATTATCCCTGTGTCTGTCTGTCTGTGGACATGATTACGTCAAAACTACTCGACATATTTTCATTACAGATAGATTTAAAGTCATGAACGACCCCATTAAATTTTCGAGTGGATCCTGATCCGGATGCAAGATCCGTGTTTGTATTTTTTCCATTTTAAAGGTAACGCAAAACAAATATACGGATTTTGACGAAATTTCCACCACAGATAGATCTTCGGTCATAGACGACTCAGTAACTTTTGGAGATGATCCTGTTCCGGATCCAGATTCTAGGTTCTGATTTGCCTTTTCACAATGATTACGTCAGAGCAAATTAACAGATTTTGACGAAATTTAATTTCCACCAAATGCACTACAGTCAGCATGTTGAAATGGGGAGGTGATGTCCGTAGATTTTAGTCAAATGTTACAGTAGATTCATCCATAAGTAAAAAAAGAAGTGTTTTACCCGTAGACTTGAGTAAAATGTTGGCAATATTCATTGGCGGAGGTCTGGAATCTCTTCTTATTTTTATTACTAAACTATTATCATTATTATTATTATTATTATTATTATTATTATTATTATTATCATTAACATTATTATTATTAACATTAATATTATTATTATTATTATTATTATTATTATTATTATTGCTATTATTATCATTATTATTATTATTATTACTATTAATATTATCAATATTATTATTATAAATGAAATGGAATAATGTGGGTATCTCTTAACAAGTCGGGACTATATTGTTGAAGTCGATGTAATAAACGGATTTTGAGCAAAGCGAAAAATCTATTTTTGGGTGAGATAGCCATGTCGTCCTGATGGAAGGTTCCTTTAAGTAGCTTCCTACGGTATATTTGATTACAGTGATATTCCCAGAAAATTTAACTTAAGTTCTCTAGAATTCTAACTCCTGGCACGAATATCCTTAAAGTTTCCTTTTAGGATATCACATAATATCAGGGGACGTATTCTTGACACACCACATAGCAATCTGCACCCCGCATAGCGTTTACGCTTCGAAGGGGAAAATTGGCAAAATAAAAGAGGAGCCGTTAATAAGGTTCCCTTCCTCCGTTACTGTTTGAGTACTCAGATGGCGCCATAATCGCCGCCATCTTTATTCCTTGTAGCGTTGAGCCGGTACTTATAGATACAGTATTATTGGGAGGGATCCTGCCAAGGCCTTTTATAGAAAGGAGGGCGGGTTCATCTGGACGACATGGCTATCTCACCCAAAAATGGATTTTTCGCTTCGCTCAAAATCTGTTTTTTGGGCTCATGCCATGTCGTCCTGATAGAAGTTTACCAGAGCATTAATATATCAGTGGATTTCCCAGTTGTGCCTTAAACCTCAAGACAATATTTCCTTGGTCATTTAGACCTAGAGACCTATGACATTACCGTTATATGTCATTACTTCTAATCATGAACCATGTTAGTGCTTCCTGCCCCCTACAGGGAAGAGGCATGCCAGACTTGGGAAAAAGTCTTGAAGTTTGCATATTTCATATGACCAACCTAGTAACCAAAAGGGCATACAGGTCTCACTGTATTCCTCAAGCCAAAGTCTGTATTTATAAACCCTACATGGGTACATGTAAGCCACCATAGCATCCAAGGTATATCAGCTTAACTGTATACCACAGCAGACACGTTTCTATCTGTATCAGAACAAGGTAAGCCTGGCCAGAAAAGGTTTGTTTACGTATAGGAACAAATTTACTATATTTGTTCAATGTAATTATGCAGAATAGTAAGGAATAAAAGTAATGCTCAGACATAACTTTATTTATATATAAGTTTATATATGTTTAGGGCGAAATAACACGCACAAAACCATTAGACATTTATTGTTAAACAATAAACCAAAATTCAGCATACATTTCATACTGATGTAAAAAATGCAAATGAAATAGAATTTACCAACATAGATCAAACAAAATCAAATCAGAAATACTTGTTTTAGCAGGAAACAAATTTTTTATGCCACTCATTTGAAGTTTTTAAAAGAATTTTCTAATGTCTTTCTGAGATGTCTGTTTATTTACACTTGTGTAAAAACATGAGGCACTAGCGTTAAGTCTATGTTTCTTCACCTATATACACTGAAACAGTCCATAATGTCACTATGATGACATCTCACTTACCATGTTGCACCATAACGTGCCAACATGTACACCCTCTAGAATTATAGTCCCAAATAATTCACTGTTCCTCGCAGCACTAAGTGACAGGTTTTAGTACACTACTTGCCGCCACCACGTATTTCTTTAATTCTTGCACTTGCTTCGCATAGAGTTTGAAAAACACTCTGGATGATTTCCATCCAGTAAACAAGCGAAGGCTCTCGAAATTCATGAGCTGGAAAAAGTTTAACGATAAAGCAATTTTCCTAGGATCATGACCTGTGGGTGTACTGTCAGGATCCGCTCTGCGAATAAAGTAGGTGATCTTCGCCCTTAGTTGTTTCAGGGATAAGTTTGAGCCAGATGTTTCTCCTTTAAAGAGCTGTCCTCCCCCGAAGTCTGAAGTTCTACGAAGATAGACCTTTAGACACTACTAGACAGCGAGACATCTTCCTTCAGAGGGCAGATTCTCCAGGGACCACACCTCTTAGTCGGTAGATCATTCTTAGCAAGAAATGTTGGGTCGGGAAAGAGATTCAGTTCTCCCATTTCAGTAAAATGGATATGGCCCTCCTCCCTAGAGAGGGCCACTATTTCACTAACTCTAGCCCCTGAGGCTAGAGCAAACAAGAAAATAACTTTTTGAGTCAAATCTTTCAGAGAGCTATCTTCGTTATTCAAACTTGAAGCCAAATGTAGTACCTTATCTAAAGACCATGAAATGGGCCTTGGAGGTGCTGCCGGCCTAAGCCTAGCACAGGCCTTAGGGATTTTGTTAAAAATATCATTAGAAAAGTCTACTTGGAAAGCGTAAAGCAAGGGTCTAGTCAAGGCATATTTACATGTAGTTATCGTGTTGGCTGCTAAACCTTGTTCATGAAGGTGAATAAAGAAAGATAAGCAGAAATCTGTTGAGATTTCCTTTGGGTTCTTTGCCTTGACGAAGGCTACCCATTTCTTCCAAGATGACTCATATTGCCTTCTGGTAGATTTAGACTTATATTCCTCTAAGAAGTCTATACTCTCTTTCGAGATCCCATACCTCTTTCTTACTGCTTGGGAGAAAATCATGAGATGAAGGTCTTAGGTTTTCTGTAATGAAGCAAAGACAGTCGACTTCTGTACTTGTTGAGACAGAACTGGGTCCGGCAGGGGAATCAGCCTCGGCTGCAATTACAATGCTAGAGGGAACCAATTGCTCCGGGGCTACTTGGGAGCCACTAGGGCTGCTGTTCCTTAAAAAGATCTCATCTTGTTGAGGATCTTCATTAGCAGGTTGTATGGAGGGAACAAGTAAATCGTGCTCCAATTGTTCCAGTCGAGGGACATGGCGTCCACTGCTTCCGCTAGAGGGTCCTGCCAACAAACATTTTTGTGTAGTATTCGATACTATGCTGTCTTGATTTTTGGAAAATTACTCCATTTCTAAAGGTCAGTTGCTATCCGCGGATAACTAATGCGACAAGACACTTGCCTAAATGCCTAAAATTAAATGGAATTCTAGATAAAGAGATAGGATGACCATACTAGCCCTATGAAATTGACGTCACAAAACGAGAGAAATAATTCTATAACGAAACAAGAGGAGGGATGCCAGTCACGCCACCGCTATGCAAAGAATGACGAGTCCATAGATACAACGGGAACAAGGACTGAAGTGATGAAGGATCCACAACTCAGGATGAAGAAGAAGACAACAGAAAACAGGAGGGAGGGAAAAGAAAACGACGGGGAGAGACCCAATTAAACAGACTTGAAATGTTTCAGAATCGTTGGCAAATTTCATTGGAAGAGGAGCTAAATGGGATGGAGAGGAACCAATTATGGATGCTCGCTAGAGTGACTTGATGAAAAAGAGAAAAGACAGACAGGAGGAGAGGGGACAGAAATGAATAAATGTAAAGAAGCAATTCAATGTGACCTTGAAATCACACAATGTCCTGTTTCGTAATTTATGACCAAACTGTTTTGTAATATACAATATATGTGGCAGCGATGCTACTAGGAAATCAAGTAACTGCTTGTTGTCGCTCGTCGCGAAGAGGTCGATCTGCAGTTCCGGGACTTGATGTAAGATGAAAGAGAATGATTTTGCGTCTAGGGACCATTCTGAGTCTATTGGGGTTAGCCTGGATAGAGCGTCTGCCGTCACATTACGGAACCCTTAAAGATGAACTGCTGGTAAGTGCCATCACTTCTTTTCCACCAAGCGGAAGATGGCAAACATTACTTGGTTGAGTTGAGGTGATTTCGAGCCTTGACGATTCAGACATCTCATTACCACCTCACTGTCCAGAATCAGTCTTATGTGGACTGCAGGGCGAGGGGATAATTTCTTCAATGTAAGGAAGACTGCCATGGCCTCCAAAATGTTGATGTGGAAGGTCTTGAATAGAGAGGACCAAGTTCCTTGAACTTTCCGATGATGAGAGTGAGCTCCCCATCCTTCCAATGATGCGTCCATGTGGATGATAACTGAGGGTGGAAGCGGTTGCAGAGGTATTGACCTCTACAAATTCTTGGCCTCCGACCATGGATTGAGAAGTGAACGAAGTCGGATCGGTATTGGTCTTCTTAGATCTCTTCGAGCGTTTGATGCGTATCTTCTCCAGACTCCTGATGCATCTTTTAGCTGTGCTCTTAGCACTGGGTCTGTCACTGATGCAAACTGGAGGGAGCCCAGCACCCTCTCCTGTTGGCGTCTTGAAATCCTTCTGGATTTTAGTAGTCTCTTGACAGATCCCGCTATCTCTCTCCTCTTCTTTAATGGAATGGAGAGGCGATGTGACTGTAAGTTCCAATGTATACCTAGCCATTGAAACTTCTGAGCTGGAGACAGTCGAGACTTTTTGGTGTTGATTTTGAGTCCCAGATGTTCCAGGAACTGGATCACTTTCTTGGATGCTTGCATGCATTTCGTTTCGGATGCTGCCCAAACCAGCCAATCGTCCAGGTAGGATATTACCTGAACACCTTATAGGCATCGTTGTTGAACGAGTGCTTCTGCAAGCTTCGTGAAGATCCTTGGGGCTATGTTTAGTCTGAAGGGCATGGCTCTGAAAGCGTACTTTCTTGTAGCCTGAATCCCAGGTAGGAGGAAAGTTGGCAATTCATCGGAATGTGCCAATAGGCATCCGCCATGTCTATGGAGACTGTGTATGCCCTTTTGGGCAGCAAGGCCCTTATGTGTTGAAGGGTCAGCATCTTGTCCTTGTCGTTTTCTATGAACTTGTTGAGTGGCGACAAATCCAGAATGACTCTGAGTTTGTCTGAGTCCATCTTGGGAACACAAAACAGCCTTCCTTGGAATTTGATGGACTTTGCCCTCCTTATTACCCGTTTGCTCAAGAGCTCTCGGGTGTATTCTTCCAGGACGGGGGTGGAGTGTTGGAAGAATTGAGGGAATGATGGTGGCGCTGTCCTCCAGCTCCAACCCAGTCCGTTCTTGATTAGGCTGTGGGCCCAGGGATCGAAGGTCCAACGATCGCGAAATAGCCGGAGTCTTCCTCCTATCGGAAGCATCTCATTGCTTCTGGTTTCTGGAGGGCTTGCCTCCTTGACCGCGTCCTCCCCTACCCGCTCTTCCTCTCAAGGGACGTCTAGAGGACCCTCTGTTTAACTCCCTACCTTTAGGGCAAAAGGTAGTGGTCTGCCGCTCATAGGCGGGAGTGAAGGCTGGTGACTGAGTCACCACCTGCTGGGGAACCCTTTGGTAGGTGGGTTGGGGCTGTGCCACCATCTGAGGCACCAGGGTCATGGGAAGTTGTTGTTGTCTAGCAGGGCGAGAAGGCAACCTTGGCTCTTTGTCTTCCGTTTCAATTGGGGACCCTCATCCGGGGAAGTCTTCCTCTTGGCCGACATGCCCCACTTCTGGAGAAGATTCCTATTCTCCGTGGCGGCTTTGTCGACTATCTCTTTGACCATTTCATTCAGGAAGAGGTCTTTCCCCCAGATGTTGGAAGATATCAACTTCCTGGGTTCGTGTCTTACCTCAGCCGAGGCAAACACGAACTCCCTACAAGCCCTTCTAGCCCTAACAAAGCTATAAAAGTCTTAGTTAGGGTTGCCAAGTCTGTTTTGGCTATGACCATGAACATACCTGGGGACCTATGTTCACTGGCCATTGCCTCCAGGGTCACCAAGAGGGACAGAGAGGCAGAAAGCATTTCTTTCGTATCCTGCTCCCTACGCAGGAGGAACTCTGACAACTTGGGGAGGTTTTCGCTAAACAGACGTCCAGCGATATCGGGCTCCAACTTCCCGACTGAGAAGGTAAGCTGAATATCCTTCCAGTCTTTCTGATCATTCGGCAGGGCTAGGGAAAGGGCCCTACACTCCTCCAGTGTAGGGCAAGGTTTCCCAGCTTCCACTGCCTTGATCACTGCCTTGAACCCTTTTTCCGCAAAGGGGAAGGCCATTGTTGCTGGAGCAAGAAAGGAAGGGTGTTTCTTACTCAGGGCTGGCACCTTAGAGTTGGTGAGACCCCTGTCCTTCAGACTGCTGGCTAGCAAAGCTTGAGTCTTTGTATGGCCAAGCACTATGACCTCCTTGGGCTCTGTCTCCTCCTTGGAGACAGGTTCCATCCTTAGACGAACAAAGCAGTCAGGATAGGACTCAAAGCTGGGCCAGAACTCAATGTCCTCGATAAAGACAGCTCCCAGCTTTTTTGAGATAAAGATCTTTCCGTTTATTATTGGCATGTACTCGGCATGCCTCCATGGAGCACGAGGGAAGATCCTTTACATTCAGTCTCCTATAGCTGGTGAATTTCCTTCCTTAGAACAGCTTTCCTTTCTTCGCTCTTCTTCTGAAACATCTCCATCATGGCTTTGATGGCAGACAGGGTGTCATCCAACTTTTCAGGTGGAGGAGCGGAGGACGTAGAAGGCACTGGTTCTGGGGCAGGAACCGACGAAACAGACACTGTTTTGATTTCGTCCTCTTCGTTTCTGGAGCCAACATAGACTCCTCTTCTTGACTTTCAGCTAGAAGGTCCTTTTCGGTGTCCTCAGACACCTCTGACATCCTCTCTTCATCTAGATGGATGTCCTTCATCGCATCCGAGACAACCATGTCCACGGCTATCTGGATGCAAGGGATCTCAGGGTGAGGCTGAGGAATGACAGCATCCGCAGATGCTTTGGGTAAAAGATAAGCCCTCATACGCTTGTTGGGGAGGTAAGGCCCTGTGGCATTTTTCTGGAAACCACGAACCCACCTGCGCAGCTTGTTCCGAGCTACATCCCTTGACTCCGTTGTCTTGGGGTTCTCAAAAGCCTCGTAAACCAAGTCTTTGCACACTGTACATACCTCGGGGTCCCAATATTTGAGAGGTCCCTTGGTGATGGAACAATGGGAGTGTGTCCTACACTCCAGGTGGCCGCAGAAATCCCTACTACGAACGTTGCAGAAGATGCTGCCGCACTTCACATGGTCCTCCTGTAAAGAGAGGAAAATAAAATGAGTATACTGTAGTTCATCTCACTAGATAAACTGATAAATATTATTACTAATATTTTCCATTTTATTTTATTGCATATAGCTCAGGATAGATAAGCCAGAAATGAATTAGGAAAGACACATACATGTGCTTCCTGCCCAGCCAATTGCTGTGACCTCCCTCAATATTAATCCTAGGGTTATCCTCCTCAGGAGGCCCGGTGGAAGAATCTAGCCTATAAGGATAGAAGAGTGTAGCTAACACTAACTTCCAAAAGGATTAATAATGAGGGTCATTAATAACTGATCATCTATCAGTGTGAAGCAAGGGAAATCCTTTCCCTATCTATAAGGTCTCAACAATAGACTGTGCCTGGACACACAGAGTATGTTGGAAAATTTAACTACTGTATACTTTTATACCATAGTTTTTTGTCTGCAGTATGTTCTATACTACAGATTTACTGGCTACTGTATATACATACTGTAGTTGTCGCCGGTATGCAATAGGCAAGGCTAGTACCTAAGGCACAGTTCAACTGACACAATATAGAAAAATTAGTCGCCGGCGGCCCAGCCGGATTGCTGGCGGCTTACTGGACACCGGCGGGGTCGTAGGCTGTCGGCACACTAGCCCAGACAGCAATCTATGTGACGGGGTAGTTGCCGATAGACCGAACTCGGCTGGCTCTTGCCGGCTAAGTCAGTTATGTCAATGAATCATTGGCTGTCTGTCCACAACTCTAGTCAACATCTTGCCGGCTAGGTTAGTGGCCGGCAGCCGCCAGTTAGGTTAGTACCTGGCGGCGCTAGCCGAGAGAGAGAGAGAGAGAGAGAGAGAGAGAGAGAGAGAGAGAGAGAGAGAGAAAGCAGGGAGTGAAGGGGGATGTAAGAGCACTGTCTCACTTCCTTCCTCCGGAATGAATGTTCTAATGGAAGGGGAGAATATAAGATAATAAAGCTTCCACCCATCCACCTCCGTTGCCGGTCCCTGCCGGTCATAGGATGTGAATGGCAGCCCAAGGAGGATTGAAAAACACTCCAAAGTTAATGAATCTTCTGCCGGCAGCGGGTCCTGCCGACACAGCTATCCTGGAGCACTGTGTCCGATAGGGAAGCTGAACGACTAGGCCATATAAGCAGAAGCCCAAGCCGGCCCAACAACCTGCTGGCAAGCGGTGAGATTGTAGGACGATGGCCAAAGGGATGTGATGGCTAGGCCATCACTAAAGGACAGAATGGGGAGAGGGAAAGGGTCCTGTATAAGGTGTGAGAGGAGCCGGCAGTAAGCCGGTCCTACCACACCTTGAGGAAGCTCTGTTTCAGTATCGGTGTCATCCTAGGCGGACGGAGAATTCATTCCCCAGCCTAGGGTCTGCCAATACAGTAAGGGGGCCGGCATCATCTAGCCGCCACCCTTTATCATAGAGAAACAGAGTTCCAGAGCCGGCGCCATCCTAGGCAGCAGAAAATCTCTATTCTGCCGCCTAGGGTCTGCAAGCACAGGACTATTTGACTAAACCGCAGGGAGAAGGGGGATCACATGACCCCTTCAAGTGCTGTCTAGGGAAGCTAAGCCTCCTATGCCGACAACCAAAGCCCGACAGGGGAATACATTCACCCTGTCGACCAGCTGCCGGCCCATGACATATACTCTGAGGTTCTGATCTAAACCCAAAGCTTACCATCGGTAGCTAGGGGAAGGCGCTGAAAAACCCTAGCCTAACCTTACCTTAATGACAACTCGAGGCAAGACCAACTAGGATTGTAGCCTTAGGCTACACTCAGAGGGAAGGAGGGATTACCCTATACATGAGGGTGACCGGGGAGATCGTATGAAAGTATACTAAAGCCCTTAGGCTACTAGCCTAGTGACAGTGAGATCGACTACCTAACTCATCGAAACTCTCTCGTATACTATCTTGGAAGAGGAAAATTTCATATGCAATCAATATATCTTACATGTATAAATAGCCTAATATCTTCATTTAAATTTTATTAATACCAGGAACACTTATTATATCATGCAAGAGAGTAAACTAAAATGCCTAGGCTAAGAAGCCTAGAGTAAACAAGATGGGCTACCTAATTTGCCGAAGTAAATGAATACTATCGGCATAATATAATTAATTCCTAGCAAAGAAGACTAAATAGCTAAATAAATATTTAAGCTATTATACCGGGAAAGTCGTTCTGGCTAACTAAATAACTCATGAGTTACAACAACAGTGCCAAATACGCCTCCACTCCAGGAAATAGCTCTGCCAAAAATTATGTTTAATTCGATTCAATTACGGCGAGAGCTATATTCATACAGCATAAGAATTAAATACTAAACTTTCCAGAGGCAGAAGAGGCTGGAGATTGCATAATAAATCCAAAATCACGAGAGAGCACTGGGAAAACCACCGAGCAATATCGCTACAGAAAAAGGAATGGAGATGGCGGCGATTATGGCGCCATCTGAGTACTCAAACAGTAACGGAGGAAGGGAACCTTATTAACGACTCCTCTTTTATTTTGCCACTTTTCCCCTTCGAAGCGTAAATGCTATGCGGGGTGCAGATTGCTATGTGGCGTGTCAAGAATACGTCCCCTGATATTATGTGATATCCTAAAAGGAAACTTTAAGGATATTCGTGCCAGGAGTTAGAATTCTGGAGACCTTAAGTTAAATTTTCTGGGAATACCACTGTAGTAAAATATACCCTAGGAAGCTACTTAAAGGAACCTTCCATCTGGACGACATGGCCTGAGCCCAAAAATATCTTTACAACTACGAAGAGAAACTTTATATTATATACAGCAATAAAAACAGGGATTCTATAAAAAGAAGATCCATGAATGGTCTCTATTCCTTTTGGAATAGAGTCCAGGAAAAGCTGGCCTCCAACATTTCCAGCGTTTCAAGAAGAAAAAATCAACCGTCCAGAAATTACAGCCAGTTTTATCATCCAAGAAACTCGGTCGTAAAATTTGGAATCTTTTTGTCAAAATGGAAATTTTGAGAACCGATTTTATATTCTATGAAGGTTCAAATTTTCTGTGGAACGCAAGAAATTTTTCCAACTTTCACAGAACACTATAAAGGCCGCGATCTTCCTCAAAATACGTAAGTCTAAAAAATATTCTTTTCTCAGTGAAGAATATAAATCTGTTCCTAGGTCTGCCTGGTGCACTCTTGCACTACTCAGATGATCTTGAGAGTTGTTTTTTCACAAGAATAAATAATGAAATACAATAAAAGCAGCTGTTTCTAGTCCACTGCAGCACAAAAACCCCAGACATGCCAATTCATGTTAGTGGTTTGACCAGTTTTCTACACCAAGCTAGCCGGTGCTGATATGTGACGGCAGGAGATTTTTCGAATGATACCCTTAAAGAATGAAGAAATTCTAACATATAAGGTACATCGATCAAATAAGAAATCTCGCAATAATTTCATTACATTTAATTAAACGATTAAAAGCTAATTTTAAAGAAACAATTGAAAATTCTAACTCCTTTTCAGCTCCTGTCAAATTTACCCTACAAGTCTATTCCGTTGTATTTTTCATAATTTCCGAAGCGTCTCCATTTTTCCACTGATGTTGTCTTCAACTTTTATGTAAAACCTTTATTTTTCCTTAAAAGGAAATGAAACAATGACCTTGGCTAAAAGACATGACAATTGCAGGAAAAATATAAATATATACAAATATATATTGATATCCATACTGTATTGTAAACTGTATTGCACATATATCTTTATGAATGAACATATTTACAGACCCACCGTTTAGTAATACATCAACAAAGCGTTGTTCGACCCCCGAAGTCTTTCCAATTGACCTAAAGTAAAAATTCTAAAAAAAGAGGCCGTCGAAGTTGCATATTCACTTCGCGAGGAATTCAGCAAAATTATAAGTTGGCGTCTTCCATCTGCAATGGAAATGCACAATTCACCTCTGCCCCTCCCCCCTACTAGTGACTCCCCTCCCCCCTGCTCTCTTGCTAAATTGGCCAGAGAACTGCAAAACTTGAGGAGGTTTTGTTTCCCGAGGCTTCTTGAAGGTCTTCTCAACTGGCGCTGTATTAAAGAGTTTAGGTTTTAATGAAAGACGAAGTTTTCAAGGCGACCGGAGCGGCGCAAGTTTTATTAGATTGAGAGAATAATTGAAGCCTTGATAGTGAGTCATTCGTCTTACTTTTGACTGGTAGTGTAAGCGTCCCTTCTAAAATGACGGATAAATATTTAGATAGATATGTACGCACACGCACACGCACTCCCGTCACTAGGGTATGTCTACTCCATCTACCCCAACCATAAAGACGGGGAGAGACCGAGTGCTTAGCTTAACCGAAATGAATGCTTTATTTAGCAATATCTTATGAAAGGACATGACTGAAATCAATTGGACATTTGACATTTTTAAAAAAAATTCTATTTTTCTTTCATTCAAGCACCAGACTATCAACGCTGTCAAATAAATGGGAAAAAATTGAATACATGGCCTTTCTTAAAATCTACCTTAAGGTCTCCATTATAACTTTGAAAGGTTAAGTGTATATCCGCAAAACAGAAAACACAGAGCGTCACTTGCCCTTTCCTCCCCTCCACTCCCCCCCCCCCCCCAGCAAACACACACTCAAGTTTTATATTCTTAATAAAGTTGGAAAAAAAGAAATGGTATATCTTGAATACCTGAAAAAGTAAACCAATGTTCGTCAAATATCACGATTAATGATGATTGACACTTTTCAAATATTTATACCTTTTTTACAAAGGCTTGATAGAAATATTGAAGTTATCTTGTTAAATATTAGAGTTAATATTTATGATATTAAGTTGGATGGTTTAATTTGTTTTAAAATTGTTACAATATTTTATATATGTCTTCCTCCTAGTCTCTCCCATTTCTGTCTTTTGATTTATCACTTATACTTATCTTGAAAAGGTGTAATCACTATTTAGATAAAATTAAGCTTTGTTGACATTTGTGTCTGTTTCTGCTAAGGTGTTTCCTGAAAGACTTCTATCAAGCTCTAGAATATCTGTTTGGTCTGAGCACAAACAAAAATGTGATTTTCGTGAGATTTGTATCCGATCAATAATCCATTTAATGTAAGCGTAAGGCATTCAGTCAAAGACCATAAGAGAAGCGAAGAAATTTTAGTTTAATTCATGACGTAACATCTTACAGGTTGGGATGATGGTGCATTGATCTTCAAATGTTTTCATTTAAAAAAAACTGAAATAAACACCAGATATTCCTATATAACATCAACTTCCACATAAAATCAATTTCCTCATTCTGCCCTATACAAGATATTCATGCAATTAACCTTCTTTCTAATTAATTTAAATTTCTCGTAAAACAAAGACAAACAAACTGTAATCAGTAATAGCTTATTGTTTTTAAATTATTACATTATCATCTCTCTCCCACTTCCATCCTTTATCATAGTCATTACATTATTCCAGGCATAGATAAATGTGAAGTCTTTAAAGAGCCTTCACGCCTCTGTATTACATCCCGTTCTACACTAAATGGGTCCCCTCTGTCTACTTGAGATAACACAGCGGGGGGGGGGGGGGGGGTTCCTCAAAGTCTGCGGTGGTTTCACTACATTATGTGGCAATTCAATAAATAGCTATTTTATGGATTACTATAATGCATTCACTTTTTTTTTTTCATTAGTGGCACAATCTTCAAACAACTTGATCGTGTTATCACTTCTTTTGTTTTCAACAAATTTATTTTTCCATTAACAATTATTCTGAAAGAAATTCTCTTTTAAATTCTCCTTAGAAATTATAACTAATATACTAATTATTGACTTGACCTAATAGTTCTTGTACTAACCTCTGTAACCTTTAGTCTTTTGCAAAAAAAAAAAAAAAAAAGAAAATATGTGTTACTTTTCTCATCATTACCTGTTGAATATTTATCTCATCTAAATGTACCTTTCGAAATCAAGTTAAATATTCAATCATAATTTTACCACCTTAGTATTTCACTTTGTAGTCCGATCTAATCCTGAATCCTTTATAATTTTTAAGTTTTTAATTGACCTCTTTACATTTTCATATTACATAATTGTACAGTACGTCAATCTGGTTAACATAACCCGATTACACGAGAATTTGTAATCATGGATTGGAACTAAAAGATATGTTTGAAAAAATATAACTTATGCAATACGCAATAGCTTTGCGAATTATAGGTACAATATTCGTAAAGAGAAAAATACCGATAACTTTTTTAAAAATTCTCTTTATTGACTGAAGATTCTGTTAGACGGCTCATATATTCTTTCTTCTGTTCCCTAATAAATCATATTATCAGTTTCATTGAATTAATAATCAAAGATGGTGAAAGATGAAGAACCTTTTAAGTTAGGCTAAGAGAGGACAAGTTTGGTGTTCTGGTTATTTATAATTCGGTTAAAAGATTTACGTCTCGTTTATATCACTAGCGTCAACGGGAAGCTGAGTAGATGGCGAGCTAAAGGGTCTCTAATGGATAAAAAAAATATAGTGAAAGGTTAAAACATTGCCAGAGACGGCGTAACAAAACCTTTTAAAACAGGAGTTTTTTATACTTTCAAAGAGTTGAAAGTTACCCTGGTGCCATAGGTAATAAAACTTATGAGAAAAAGAAAATTATTTTTTTAAAGATGTAAACTTGAACAGATCTAATAAAATGTATAAAAAAATAAATCATGAAAAATTCTATATATATATATATATATATATATATATATATATATATATATATATATATATATATATATATATATATATATATATAGCAGAAAAAAATATCCAAAACTTTGATAAGGAAATTTTGGTCTTTTTATAGGATTCATGTGTATGAACCAAGTGTGTGTGGGTATATATATATATATATATATATATATATATATATATATATATATATATATATATATATACATATATATATACATATATATATATATACATATATATATACACACACACACATATATATATATATATAATATATATATATATATATATATATATATAATATATATATATATATATATATATATATATATTCACGGTGTCTTTCAATCAATGTTTTTAGCACAAAAATAATTACCTATTTTCATTAAGAACAGCTAATGACTATTCAAGTTTCTAATGTATGAATGCGAAAATTTCCTTAGATTGCAATATAGTTAATAAAAATTATATAATTATTATTGTGTACATTAGCAGCAGAGTTTGTTGTGTATAAGAAACTATCAAATCAACTCTACAAAGTAAATAAACCAATGATTATCGAAGAACTTATATTAACTATATTGAAATGTTTATTCAAACCAAGAAAGTCTGTTCTAAAGAAGCTCGTGATTCATAAATTCTCTCTCTCTCTCTCTCTCCTCTCTCTCTCTCTCTCTCTCGCTCTCTCTCTCTCTCTCTCTCTCTCTCTCTCTCTCTCTCTCTCTCTCTCTCTCTCTCTCTCTCGTATTGAATATATTATACCTGAAATCTTTCAAATGACTCCTTACTATAAAAAGGACCAAAGATATAAAAACGACGAACATTTTCTCGGCCATCCAGGTTCCAATATTTTGTGAGGTGAGGATATGAAGTTGAGAAGGTTGAAAAAATGGAAGTCTCTATAAAAAGAATTCTGGGGAAAAGGCTTTGAGACTTTGAATGGACAAAATTGTAAAATGTAGGAGTAATGAGGCTTGAGGAGGTAAAGAGCCAAGAGAATTTTTCTACGACTATAAAGAAATGGAAGGGGAGACCAGGTTGATGCCATAGAAATTAGGGCATATGGAGAGAGAGAGAGAGAGAGGAGAGAGAGAGAGAGAGAGAGAGAGAGAGAGAGAGAGAGAGAGAGAGAGAGAGAGGAAAATCAATTAGATCAAACCTGAAATGTGTTATGGGATAAGGGAATAGCAAAAGATTCTTAATAATTTAAGGAAAATCAAGAGTTTACAATCATTTAGATGGAACGTAGATATAGGCAGCATGTCAGATTAGAAGTTAATTCATTTGGGATTTCATAAATTATATAGATTAAGATATAATTAGTTATTTAAGGTCGTCTGGTGCAATTTCAAGATAAATCACAAAACATTGGAAGATTCTACAGACATTATTGCTCAAATTTTATTACGAATATCAAATTTCTTCCCTAACAGAAACTAACAATTAGTTAAATTTTTAAATTAATCGGAATAAAATGATAAACAGTAAGGGAAAATCTATATAAGTATTGAGAAAGTATATACTTCAAATACTCCAACCCACGGTAACGTTCTATTTTGTATTCAAATAATCCTTTTTTTAGGGCTTGGTTCCACAATAACATGCATGAATAACTGATATTGTTAAATCTGCGGTGTGTGTTTGTCAGTTTTCATTTTCTTGAGCCGGACAGAAGTATTAATAGATAATCTTGGACTTAGATCCCGCTCTGAATTCTTCTAAAAACAACAAACAACTCTTCCTTGTCGTTGCAAGGAAAATGATAAGTTAAACTTATTGTAGCAATGGAAACTGGATATTTTCTTTTCGTTTTTAAAAATGGAATTAGTCCGAAAAAATTGTTACTTTTAGAGGTTAACAAATCATATTCTCTCTCCGTCTCTCTCTCTCTCTCTCTCTCTCTCTCTCTCTCTCTCTCTCTCTCTCTCTCTCTCTCTCCTTCGATATTTATTCAATTAAAGTGTTCTACGCAGCTTCAATCGTGAAAGGTCATTCCGCATTCAAGACCCTGATTAGTTATCTGAATTGGTTCAAATAACGAAAGACTTTAATTTGTATTTGATCAATAAGGCCAATCGGTTACCATTTTTTTTCCACCTTCAATTCAGTAGTACAATTTATTTAGTAGTTACTTTATAAATCTTAACATACTGATTTTACTATGAATGATTTATTTAGCAATTTGTTTTATGAAAGGACATGACTGAAATCAATTGGACATTTGACCACTTTTTTTTAAATTCTATTATTCTTTCACTAGTCTATCAACGCTGTCAAATGAATGGGAAAAATATAATACATAGTTTTTTTTGTTTTTTTTTTAATCTACCTTATGGTCTCTATTATAACTTTGAAAGGTTATAGTGTAAATCCGCAAAACAGAGAACGCAGAGCGTCACTCCCTCCCCCCCCCCCCCCTCAGCAAACCCACTCACTCCATAAAGACAGACTGAAACCCATAAAGTCTAATGACCCCAAAAACAGAAAATACAACACTTCTAAAATTTCATCTAAATTGTTATCACAATTCCATTTCAAAAGTTTTTTTTTCTAGCAACGGAAAAATTGGAAATAGAGAATTAAAAGATATTTTTATGCCCAGGGTTTATATATATTTTTTTATTTTAC
>NC_090731.1:144549185-144551685 GCF_036898095.1 Palaemon carinicauda
ATAATTTTAGGAGATCTAACAATAAATATTTTAGTAATTTCAATAATAATAACAGTTTTAATAATTTTGATACAGAGGAGAAGTCTCGGCATCTAAACTTCAAGAAATTATATTCATTACAATCCCTGAGGACTTGAAAATGGATGAAGGACCTGAATTATGAAATGACCTTCCACAATTTGTATTCTCTCGGAACCAACTGGTTAATTTTTTCGCTTCCATTTGAACTGAAAAATTCCTTCAATAAGAGGTACATTAAAGGAGTTTGTATGAGAGAGAGAGAGAGAGAGAGGAGAGAGAGAGAGAGAGAGAGAGAGAGAGAGAGAGAGAGAGAGAGCATTTTTATGATTCACAGGCTTTTCTAAAACAGTGACATTAGAGAGAGAGAGAGAGAGAGAGAGAGAGAGAGAGAGAGAGAGAGAGAGAGAGAGAGAGAGAGAGAGAGAGAGAGCATCTTTATGCTTCACACGCTTTTCTAAAACAGAGAGAGAGAGAGAGAGAGAGAGAGAGCAAGTTTGTGGTTAGTAAGTTGGCCAGGGGACCAGCCACCCGTTGAGATACTACCGCTAGAGAGTTATGGGGTCTTTTGACTGGCCAGACAGTAGTACATTGGATCCTTCTCTCTGGTTATGGTTCGTTTTCCCCTTTGCCTAACACATACACTGAATCTTCTGGCCTATTCCTTACACATCCTCTTCTGTCCTCATACACCCGACAACACAGATTACAAAACAATTCTTCTTACTGCACTGTAATTGTTCAGTGGCCACTTTTCTCTAAATAATACGATCAAGTAGTTTGAAGATTGTGTCAGTAATAAAAAACAAAGGTGTTTGCATTATATTAATCCATAAAATAGCTATTCATTGAACTCCCACATATTGTACTGAAACCACGGCAGGCTTTATGAGGAAACCCCTCGGTGTGTTATCTCAAGTAGACAGAGGGACCCATTTAGCGTAGAACGGGATGTAATACAGAGGCGTCTGGGCTCTTTAAACACTTCACATTTATCTATGCCTGGAATAATGAAATGAATATGATAAAGGATGGAAGTGGGAGAGAGATGATAATGTATTAATTCAAAGACAAGCAGCTACGACTGATTAATGTTTGTTTGTTTTGGTTTTAGGATAAAAAGGAAATTAATTCAGAAAGAAGGTTAATGTTATGAATGTCTTATATAGGGCAGAATGAGGAAACTAATTTAAGTGGAAGTTGATGTTATATATATGAATATCTGATGTTTATTCAGTTTCTTCATGCAATGGGTAACTCAATGAGTAATAGAAAGGACAGATTTTTGAAAAGTAAATATTTAAAGAATAATGCATCATCATCCCAACCGGGAAAATATTACGTCATGAATCAAACTGAGATATTATCGCTTCTCTTTTGGTCTTTATTGACTGAATGCCTTACGCTTACATTAAATGAATTATTGATCGGATACAAATCTCACAAGAAGCCCATTTTCGTTTGTTCTAGAACAAGCAGAGATTCTAGAGCTGGATAGAAGTCTTTCAGGAAACACCTTAGCAGAAAAAAAAAAAAGATATTTCAACAAAGCCATATTTCATTTAACCAGTGATTTAGGTTACACCTTTTCAGGATAAATATTGGTGATAAACCAAAGGCAGAAATGAGAGAGACTAAGAAGACATTAATAATATATATAAAATATTGTAACAATTTCAAAACAAATTAAACCAAGCAAATTAATATCATAAATATTAACTCTAATATTTAACACGATAACTTATATATTTCTATCAAGCCTTTGTAAAAATGGTATGAATATTTGACAAGTGTCAATCATTAATGATCGTGATATTTAGCGAACATTTATTTGCCTTTTCAGGTATACGAGATATATACTTTCGTTCTTTCACAACTGTATTAAGAATATAAAACTTCCACGAGCATATTGTTCATAATTTCTTGCGTTACTGTAAAAAAAAAAAAAGAAAATAAATAAAAAAAAATCATAAACCCTGAGGATAAAAATCTCCTTTAATTCTCTATTTCTCATTTTTCCATTGTTAGTTTTTATCTTTGACAGTTTACTCTTCAGAAATTTTTGTCCGGAGCGATATTCTTTTTATAGAGTCGGGGATTCCCATGAAAAAAAAAAATCCAGCGTTTTGTGTTAAACCTTTTGAAATGGAATTGTGATAACAATTTAGTTGAAATTTTAGAAGTGTTGTATATTCTGTTTTTGGGTCATTAGAGTTTATGGGTTTCAATCAGGACTTTATTGAGTGCGTGGGTTTGCTGGGGGGGGGGGGGGGGGGAAGTGACGCTCTGCGTTCTCTGTTTTGCGGATATACAGAATCACCTTTCAAAGTTATTATTATTATTATTATTATTATTATTATTATTATTATTATTATTATTATTATTATTATTATCATTACTTGCTAAGCTAAACCCCTTGTTGGAAAAGCAGGATGCTGTAAGCCCAGGGGCTCCAACAGGGAAAATAGCCCAGTGAGGAAAG
>NC_090731.1:144556685-144566685 GCF_036898095.1 Palaemon carinicauda
TGTTTCATTGTCATACCACGACTCATGTCCATACAGTAGCACCGATCTCACTAACTTATATATAGTCTGATTTTTATATGTAATTTCAGGCGATTTGATTTCCAAATTTTTCTTAACTTAGCCATTGTCTGAAAGCTTTTTCCAATCTTTCATTATACTCCAGTTCTAAAGACTGTATCAGAAATCCTAGTTCCTAAATATCTAAATGATTCCAAGTATGGTTCCATAAAAAATGATACATTTTCAGACATTCCATTTGTTTCTGCATTACAGATGATGGATTAAAACGATCAGGACATGTGTTTTCTGAAACAATACTGCTGGACTGTTGTCCAGCAACAGCTTCTTGAAACGTATTTCATGTGGTATGTAATTCTAACAACATGAACAACTGCTGTCTCTTAAGGGCCAACTCCTATCTGTAATGGCTGTGGATCTGGTCCAGTTATAATGATCTGTTTGCCATGTACGGAAGACATATTCTTCATTCGGTCAACAATCATTCATACTATTACTACCTTATTGGCAGTGACATTCAGGAATCAAATTTTTTGTTCAAAGTGGCAGATCTTCAGTGAAGCAGTAAACAAGGTTGACCCCTTTTTGTCATGTAAATCTACAGGAAGACTTTGTGTTAATTTTGTAAAAGTCGTCAAATACTTTGTGAGGTATATAAACTGCTTTAACATATCTTATAATTTTGGTCACTAGTTCACTAAGACAATCAGAAGCCTTGGCTGGTGAGGAAGGTCAGGGCAATTTCCAGAGTAAGGCACAAGCATCAAGAATAATGTCAAATGGAGGTTTATTATTACATTTTCCAAATACTACTTGCAATTTGCTTTATAAGGAAGATTTCTGGGTTACACATATGTCAACATTGTCAAATAGTGTCCATGGATAAGAAGCTAGCTAATGTAAAATTTCTCCCAAGTGATGATATGATACCTAGAGACGGAGTATAAAGAACTTCGTTTTCTGTGCCGACCTGCTGCACAGTGTTTTGAAAATTTTGTGATAGACAGTTTTCCTTCTGTTTCAGTTTCCTATGAAAATCTGTATTCATATATTGTTGAAAGTTCAGATGTTCTGCTTCTCTATTTTCGACTGCACCATGATCATTAATGGGCCAATGACAACATAACCTGAGTAGATCGTGATGAGGACACTTTCTGGTTGTTGCTTGTGTCAAACACATCAATGAAATTAGACAAACCTTCTCGAAGATTTTTCCTGTCTTCAGCCTCTTCTCGAAATCAGATGATTTGTTCCTCTTTGGGCACTCGTTAGGTTGATGTCATTTAAACCAGATGGCGCCCTGTACACAACGCACCCAATTCAAAACTTAAGTTTGACTGTTTGGAAGTCCCAAATGACTATACATCAATTCTAGCACTCAAACCTTTTGTAGAATAAATGTCAATTAAATATTCGCTAGCTCCTGTATTGCATTTATCGTTTGGGCTTAGAGCACGCTCGAGGGTTGGATAGCCATCAGTAAACTAAGTTGAAATTAATAATCAGTATTGCAATAGGAATACTTAACCAAATACTTAAAAGTAACAACTGTGAGAGTATCCAGACATTTCCCCTATATAATAAGGAGCAAGTATCGGCCTATATATACAGTATATATATATATATATATATATATATATATATATATATATATATATATATATATATATATATATATATACAGTATATATATATATATATATATATATATATATGTGTGTGTGTGTGTGTGTGTGTGTGTGTGTGTGTGTGTACATTTCTTTTACAGTCAAGCAGAGCACTCGGTAGGGCTAGAGGGAATAGTCAGTCCCTGGTGAGAGAGGGTGCGTGTGCGCGTGTGCAGATCTTTCTAAACATTTACCCGTCATTTTAGAAGAGTCGTTTACAATAGTAGTCAAAAGAAAGATGAATGAATCACTATCAAGGCTTCAATTATTCTCACAACCTAATAAAACTTACGCCGATCCGGTCGCCTTGAAAACTTCGTCTTTCATTAAAACCTAAACTCTTTGATAAAGCGCCAGTTGAGAAGACCTTCAAGAAGCCTCGGGAAACAAAACCTCCTAAAGTTTTGCAGTTCTCTGCCCAATTTAGCAAGGGAGCAGGTGGGGGGGGGGGAGTCACTAGTAAGGGGAAGGGGCAGAGGTGAATTGTGCATTTCCATTGCAGATGGAAGACGCCAACTTATAATTTTTTTTACTGAATATGCAACTTTCACTGCCCCTTTCTTTAGGATTTTACTTTACGTCAATTGCAAAGACTGCGGGAGACGAGCAACGCTTTGTTGATGTATATGCTAAGATATATATATGATAAAGTGTACAATACAATGTGGATTTCAAGATATGTTTCATATGTTTTTCCTGCAATAGTCATGTCTTTTAGCCGAGGTCATTGTTTCATTTCCTTTACCAAAAAATAAAGATTTCATATAAAAGTTGAAGACATCATGGGGAAATAGAGATGGGTCGGAAATTATGAAAAATATAACGGAATAGACTTCAGGGTAATATTGGCAGGAGCTGAAAAGGATTTAGAATTTTCAATTGTTCCTTCACAATTAGCTGCTAATCGATTCAATAAAATATCAAGAAAATTATTATTGCGAGATTTGTTAGTTGATCTATGTACCTTGTATATTGGAATTTCTTCATTCTTTAAGAGCATCACGTAAAGAATGTGATAATCACCAAGACCAGAGCTCTTCCACCACACGGAACGAGCTGCAACCCGATGTAAATGAAAGTTATTCATAAACCACAAAAAACGTTCATAAACATGAAAACATGGATGATGTTTGGTTGTGTTACATTTACTTTCTCATTATAAAGATTGGTTAGCTTATCTTATATGTAAGGAAATAAAAACAATCTTAATTGCTCCGTCCTAAACGAGGGAAACACTGATCTTATACTCAGTGGACATCTAAGATACAGACGAAGGTCAAAATCTACCCTATACGATAAGGTATTTTAACCCCTGACGGAAGCGAATACATAAATTTACACACACACAAACACACATACATATATATACATATACATTTTATACATATATATATATATATATATATATATATATATATATATACACATATATATATACATATATATATATATATTTTTATGTATATATGTATATATATATATATATATATATATATATATATATATATATATATATATATATATAAGTGTGTGCGTGAATATAAGACTATATAATAAACACACACAAACACTAACACATATATACACACACTAACACACATATATATACATATGTTTATATACATGTGTATATATATATATATATATATATATATATATATATATATATATATATATATATATATATATATATATATATACATATATGTATATATATATACATATATATATATTTATATGTATATATATATGTATATACATATATATATATATATACATATATATAAGTGTGTGCGTGAATATAAGACTATATAATAAACACACACAAACACTAACACATGTGTGTTTGTTTCCGTATATCTGATGAGCAAGTGTCGACAAATTCTTCATTTTGTGAGTCAGATATTTCATTTTTATGTTATACGTTACTTTGTAGTTTGAACTGACGCTAAATATCAGGATAATGCAATATTATTCAATTGGTATTAAAATAGTTCCGCTTACAGCATAACTGCGTGCATTTTTTTCACTTTTTGAATTATCTTGTCAATAAATTAAGTTAACTATTTTATCCATACAGGAAATTCCTTTTGTAATTACTCGCTTTACCTATGGCTACTCATTAAGTAATGAAGATGTTATTAAATTAATGTCTATAATAAAACATAAGAAGCCTCATCTGCAGAACAAGGTAACTAACTGAATAAGGCTATGATTTTCAAAAGGTAAAATGTTTCTCTTTATTTGTTATTACATATTTCATTTCTGAGCGGTGTTACTTTAACGTGGTGATATGTTTGAGCATCGCCATGATCAGAAACGCTGTACTGGTCAGGGAGACCGTTACTAGTTTGGTTTGCTGTGAGCAATCAGACGACTAAACGCCTACTATCACAATTCAGCACTTGCCACCGTGGTCAAGAAGACTGGCTAAACGCAGGCATGAATTGACATATCTGAGGTGTTTGTCCTGCAGTGGACTAGAATCGGCTGCATTTGCTGTTTTTCATTATTTATTCTTTTGAAAAAAATCACCCAAGTCATATGAGTAGTGATAAACAATCAATGAGTTTCTACAAAAATGCGCCAGGCAGACCTAGGAACAGATTTATATTCTTCGCTGAGAATAGAATATTTTTTGGACTTAGGTATTTTGAGGAAGATCGCGGCCTTTATAGTGTTCTGCGAAAGTTAGAAAAATTTCTTGCGTTCCACAGAAAATTTGAACCTTCATAAAATATAAAATCGGTTCCATTTTGAGTAAAAGATTCCAGATTCTACGACCGAGTTTCTTGGATGATAAAACTGGCTGTAATTTCTGGACGGTTGATTTCTTCTTCTTGAAACGCTGGAAATGTTGGAGGCCAGCTTTTCCTGGACTCTATATGGAAAGGAATACAGACCATTCATGGATTCATTTTATTTTTTTCTTATAGAATCCTAGTATTTATTGCTCTATACAATGTAATATTTCTCTCCATATTTATGAAGATATTATTACGTCGATTTCAACAATATAGATCCGACTTGTCAGGAGATACCTACATTATTCAGTTTCATTAATAATAATAATAATAATAATAATAATAATAATAATAATAATAATAGTAATATATATATATATATATATATATATATATATATATATATATATATTATATATATATATATATATATGTGTGTGTGTGTGTGTGTGTGTGTGTGTGTATAACCAGAGATTTCCTTCTTATTACATAAAGGAGATTTTTGTAATATAAAAAATCAATTGAAATAAATAAACACGTTTGGGAAAGGTATGTAGATCTGTTCCTGTCGTCGTATTAGCAATGATAGCGTAAATTCTAAAATTTAAAATTCCAGGAAAAACGATTTGAAAACTTCCTTGAAAAATATATGTTGATTAGACGATAAGCTTCGTTCCCTTCAAAAGCTTTGGGAATTTAAAGTTTTATTGTTCATTGGTCTGCATCATATCTTATGAAAAAGATATTAACATCGAGTTGGGATGAATCTTTTTAGCATTATCTGAAAAAGCATTTCGTTATATTCTTCTGGTTAATCTGAATTTGGAATCTGCTGTTGTTGACGATAGATTTTTGCATTTCGAATGTGTTTATTTGCGTTTCTCACTAGTTATTAAAACAGCCTTTCCCCAGAAGCCATTAATATAATCTCTTTTATTAAATTGGAAATTTGATTATTAATTAATGGGTAGATCGACTATTTAGACACCTTGCCAGGTTTAAATAGTATCATAATTGAGAAAAAAAGTAAAACAATAATTTTAGTGTGCGTATTTTATGTGCATTATAGAAAATCGTAATTTCTGATATATAAAACAACTTATCAAAGTATTTTAATGAACTGTCCTGAAGTTAGCTTTTCATATTACCAAAGATTTATTACTTTCTTTTTTTGGGAGTTGGGATGGGTCTGCCAAGCTTTCCTATTCATGCCCATTCTCCATAAGTCTCCCCAAAACCGCGTCCATACAACTCTCCCAGCTCGAGAGATTCCCGTCAAAGGCCTTTTATGGAACCAAAATGCTCTGATTAAAGAGGCCCATATTTCATTAGTTGTTTAAAATACCACTTTTTCATACTTTTAGTGTGCTTCAGAGCCCCCTTTGACCAAATAAACAACCTGAGGGGTGGTTTACTTACCCTAATCCATGATAATAGCAACAATTTTTACATTGCCTAAACTTCATCCTTTTCATATGTCCATTTCTTTATATCTGAACTAAATGTTCTGAATATTTTCACGACATTTGTGTAGTATTCTGTCGATTCCTTATTCTGTGACCTAGACATATAATCTCAGAGGTAAGAATCGAGAATTATTTAAAAACATTGCGAAATCTTATTTTGTAGTAATTGTAATGTTATCAATTTGATATCCATTATAATCATTATAAACTCCTTCTCCCTAAGGCCTAGACCTTTATTGAGTTATCTCGCATTGATAAAGATAAACTATAGTTTCCATATTATTCCATGCCAACTTGAATATACTAGGTACTAGATTTTGATTGCTAGTTAATTCAAGATATACAATTTTGATATGAAGATTTTCAAATATAACTTATATTGCATATAATATAAGTTATATTTTTTTTTTCAAACATATCTTTTAGTTTTCGGCCATGATTCCAATTTCTCGTATAATTGGGTTATGTTAACCAGATTGACGTACTGTGCAATAAAGTAATATGAAAATGTAATGACGTCAATTCAGGATTAGATTGGTCTGGAAAGTGAAATACCGTAGTGGTAAAATAATGATTGAATATTTAACTTGACTTCGAATGGCACATATAGATGAGAAATATTCAACAGGTAATGATGAAAAAAGTATTTTTTTTCTTTTTTTTTTTTTTGCAAAAGACTAAACATTACAGAGGTTATTATAAGAATTATAAGGTTAAGTCAATACTTGGCATATTAGTGATAAGTTCTAAGGGGAATTCAAGTGAGAATTTATGACAGAATATTTGTTAATGGAAACACATTTGCTGTAAACAAAAGAAGTGACAACACGATCAAGTTGTTTGAAGATTCTGCCACTAACGAAAAAAAAGGGTGTATGCATTATAGTAACCCATAAAATAGCTATTTATTGAATTGCCACATATTGTACTGAAACCACGGCAGGCTTTATGAGGAAACCCCTCGGAGTGTTATCTCAAGTAGACAGAGGAGACCCATTTAGCGTAGACCGGGATGTAATACAGAGGGGTCTGGGCTCTTTAAAGACTTCACATCCATCTATGCCTGGAATAATGAAATGAGTATGATAGAGGATGGAAGTGGGAGAGAGATGATAATGTATTAATTTAAAGAAAAGTAGCTAAGACTGATTAAAGTTTGTTTGTTTTGGTTTCAGGAGAAAGATGAAATTAATTGGAAAGAAGTTTAATGTTACGAATGTCTTATACAGGGGAGAATGAGGAAATTGATTTCATATGGAACTTGATGTTATATAGGAATGTCTGGTGTGTATTTCAGTTTTTTGAAATGAAAACATTCAAAGATTAATGCACCATCATCCCAAACTAGATATTATGTCACGAATTAAACTAAGATATTATCACCTTTCTTATGGTCTTTATCGATTAAATGCTTTACGATTACATTAAATGGAGTATTGATCGGATAATTGAGAGCTAGATAGTAGCAGAAGACTTTCAGGAAACACCTTAGCAGAAACTGAAACAAATGTCAACACAGCTACATTTGGTGTAAACAGTGACTCAGATTAAACCTTTTCAAGATAAGTATTGGTGATAAACCAAAGACAGAAATGAGAGAGACTAAGAAGACATTTATAAGATATATGAAGTATTGTAACACATTTAAAACAAATTAAACAATGCAAATTAATATCACAAATATTAACTCCAATATTTAACAACATAACTTCAATATTTCTATCAAGCCTTTGTAAAAGAAACTTGAATATTTGACAAGCTAAAAGGTTTAAAGGCCGCTCATGAATGGCGGGGGCAAGGGACTGTGACACTGCCCCATCGAGCAGGACAATGCCCTAGAGACTGATCACACACACACACACACACACACACACACACACACATATATATATATATATATATATATATATATATATATATATATATATATATATATATATATATATAATCAGCGCCCAAGTCCCCTCTCCGCCCAAGTTAGGACTAAGAACGACCGGGCAATGGCTGCTGATGACTTAGCAGATAGTCCTATAGGCTTTCCCAAACAACCATCCTTAGCTCACAAGGAGGGTGAGGTTGCAGTGACCAAAGAAACTAACAAGTATGAGCGGGACTCGAACCCCAGTCTGTCGTTCACCAGTCAGGGACATTACCACATCGGTCACCACAACCCTAAGTGTCAATCGTGATATTTGACGAATATCAATTAACATTTCCAGGTATTCGAGTATACACTTTCTTTCTTTCAAAACTTTAATAAACATATAAGACTTTCGCGAGAATATTGTTCATATTTTCATGCGTTACTGTATAAAAAAAAAAAAAAAAAAAAAAAAAAAAATCATAAACCCTGAGCATAAAATTCTCCATTAATTCTCTATTTCACATTTTTCCGTTGTTAGTTTTTATCTTTGACAGTTTACTATTCAGAAATTTTTGTCCAGAGCGATATTCTTTTTATAGAGCCACGGATTCCCATGACGGCATTAAAAAAAAAAAAAAAAAAAAAAAAACTGTGCTTTGTGTTAAACCTTTAGAAATGGATTTGTGATAACAATTTAGTTGAAATTTCAAAAGTGGTGTAGATTCTGTCTTTGGGTCATTAGAGTTTATGGGTTTCACTCGGAATTTATTGAGTGTGTGTGTGTTTTTTTGCTGGGGGGGGGGGGGAGGGAAAGGGCAAGTGACGCTCTGTGTTCTTTGTTTTGCAGATATACAGTATACCCTTTCAAAGTTATAATAATACAGTAAAACCTTTCAAAGTTGTAATAATACAGTATAACCTATCAAAGTTATAATAATACAGTGTAATTTCAAAGTTATAATAATACAGTATAATCTTTCAAAGTTATAATAATACAGTATAACCTTTCAAAGTTATAAATATACAGTATAACCTTTCAAAGTTTTAATAAAGACCGTAAGGTATATTTAAAAAAAGGCAATGCATTAAATTTTATCCCATCCACTTCACAACGTTGATAGACCGGCGCTTGAGGGAAAAAAAAAATAAAAAAGGTCGAATATCCAATTGATTTCAGTCATGTCCTTTCATAAAATAGATTTAATAAAAACAGAATATTAAGATTTATAAAGTAACTCCTCAAATAATTATACTACTGAATTGAAAATGAAAAAGTCTTTCATTATTTGAAGAAATTCAGATAACTATTCAGGGTCTTGAATGGGGAATGACCTTCCATGATTGAAGCAGTCCAGAAAACTTCATTGAATTTGGTAAGAATCGTACATTTAAATAGATAAATATCGGAGAGAGAGAGAGAGAGAGAGAGAGAGAGAGAGAGAGAGAGAGAGAGAGAGAGAGAGAGAGAGAGAGAGAGAGAATTTGACAATTTCTGGAAGTGACAATTTTTTTCTGACCGATTCCATTTTCAAAAAAGAAAGAAAAAAAAAAATAGCCGGTTTCCATTACTGCATTCAGTTCACCTCATCATTTTCCTTGTTACTTCAAGGAAAATTTTTTCGTTGTTTTTAGAAGAATTCAGACTGGGATTTAAATTCAGGATTATCTTTTAACACCTCCGTCCGACTCAAGAAAATGAAAACTGACAAACACACACTGCAGAGTTAACAACATCAGTTATACATGCATGTTACTGTGGAAACAACTGGACATCATTAAAAAATCTGAATTATTTGAATACAAAATACAGAATAACTGAAGTATATATTTTCTCAATACTTACATAGTTTGTCTCCTACTATTTACCATTTCTTTCCGATTACTTTAGAAATTTAACTAATTGTTACATCTGTTAAGAAGAAATTAAATATGAAATCAAATTTGAGCAATAATGTATAAAGAATATTCCAATGTTTTGTAATTTAGCTTGAAATTGCACCCCGACGACCAAAAACTATTTATCATTTCTTATTTACATAATTTATGTAATCCCAAATGCGTTGACATCTTATCTGACATACTGCCTATATCTACTTTTCATCCAAATTATTGTAAACGTTTGATTTTCCTTAAATAGCATACGTTCTCTCTATTCCTTCTTCCCATAACACATTTCAGGTTAGATTTAGTTGATTTCCCCCACTCTCTCTCTCACTCTCTCTCTCTCTCTCTCTCTCTCTC
>NC_090731.1:144569185-144572900 GCF_036898095.1 Palaemon carinicauda
TACTCCATTCATTATATTCTATTTCACCCTTCATAGCCCTCAGCCATGTAGGACTGGGTCTTCCAACCCTTCTAGCGCCTTGTGGAGATCAGTTGAAAGTTTGGTGAACTAATCTCTTTTGGGAGTGCGAAGGGCATGTCCAAAACCTCCCCATTTACCCCTCACCATAATCTCGTCCACATTTGGCCCTTGAGAATTCTCTCTTATAGTTTCATTTCTAATCCTGTCCTGCCATTTAACTCCCAATATCCTTCTGAGGGCTTTGTTCTTAAATCTAGAAAATCTGTTGGATATTGTTTCATCGTCATACCACGAATCATGTCCATACAGTAGCACCGATCACACTAACATATATATAGTCTGATTTTTATATGTAAATTCAGGCGATTTGATTTCCAAATTTTACTTAACTTAGCCATTGTCTGCAAGCTTTTTCCAATCTTTCATTATACTCCAGTTCTAAAGACTGTATCGAAATCCTAGTTCCTAAATATCTAAATGATTCCAAGTATGATTCCATAAAAAGTGATACATTTGCAGACATTCCATTTGTTTCTGCATTACAGATGATGGATTAAAACGACCAGGACATTGTCTTCTGAAACAATACTGATGACTGTTGTCCAGCAATAGCTTCTTGCAACGTATCCATGTGGTATGCAATTTGAACAGCAGCTTCCTCATGAACAACTGCTGTCTCTTAAGGGCCAACTCCTATCTGTAATGGCTGTGGATCTGGTCCAGTTATAATGATCTGTTTGCCGTGTATGGAAGACATATTCCTCATACGGTCAACCATCATTCATACTATTACTACCTTATTGGCAGTGACATTCAGGACTGAAATTTTAATTCAAAGTGGAAGATCTTCAGCGAAGCAGTAAACCAAGGTTAACCCCTTTTTTGTCATGTAAATCTACAGGAAGACTTTGTGTTAATTTTGTAAAAGTCGTCAATACTTTGTGAGGTATATAAACTGCTTTACCATATCTTATAATTTTGGTCCACTTGTTCACTAAGAAAATCAGAAGCCTTGGCTGGTGAGGAAGGTCAGGGCAATTTCCAGAGTAAGGCACAAGCATCAAGAATACATGTCAAATGGAGGTTTATTATTACATTTTCCAATACTACTTGCAATTTGCTTTATAAGGAAGATTTCTGGGTTACACATATGTCACATTGTCAAATAGTGTCCATGGATAAGAAGCTAGCTAATGTAACTTTCTCCCAAGTGATGATATGATACCTAGAGCCGGAGTATAAAGAACTTCGTTTTCTGTGCCGACCTGCTGCACAGTGTTTTGTAAATTTTGTCATAGACAGTTTTCCTTCTGTTTCAGTTTCTTTTGAAAATCAGTATTCAAATATTCTTGAAGTTCTGATGTTCTGCTTCTCTATTTTCGACTGCACCATGATCATTAATGGGCCAATGACAACATAACATGAGTAGATGGTGATGAGGACACTTTCTGGTTGTTGCTTGTGTCAAACACATCAATGAATTAGACAAAGCTTCTCGAAGCTTTTTCCTGTCTTCAGCCTCTTCTCGAAATCAGCTGATTTGTTCCACTTTGGGCACTCGTTTGGTTGATGTCCATTTAAACCATTTCAAGGGGTACTTCAAATGGCTCCCTCTACACAACGCACCTAATACAAAACTTAAGTTTGACTGTTTGGAAGTCCCAAATGACTATACATCATTCTAGCACTCAAACCTTTTGTAGAATAAATGTCATTTAAATGTTCGCTAGCACCTGTATCAGTACACGAAGTTGAAATTAATAATCAGTATTGCAATAGGAATACTCAACCAAATCCTTAAAAGTAACAACTGTGAGTGTCCAGACATTTCCCCTATATGATAAGGAGCAAATATCGGGTTATAAATACAGTATATATATATATATATATATATATAATTATCTACACCACATATATATATATATATACATATATATCTTTTACAGTCAAGCTGAGCATCGGTTTTCCCGTACCTCTGGTAGGGCTAGCGGGAATAGTCAGTCCCTGGTGAGAGAGGGTGCGTGTGCGCGTGTGCACATCTATCTAAATATTTGCCCGTCATTTTAGAAGGGTCGCTTACACTAGCAGTCAAAAGAGTGATAAATAAATTACTATCAAGGCTTCAGTTATTCTCACAACCTAATAAAACTTGCGCCGCTCCGGTCGCCTTGAAAACTTCGTCTTTCATTAAAACCTAAACTCTTCAATACAGTGCCAGTTGAGAAGACCTTCACGAAGGCTTGGGAAATAAAACCTCCTAAAGTTTTGCAGTTCTCTGGCCAATTTAGCAAGGAAGCAGGGGGGGGGGGGGGGTCACTAGTAAGGGAGAGGGGCAGAGGCGAATTGTGTATTTCCATTGCAGATGGCAAACGCCAACTTATAATATTTTGCTGAATTTCTCGCGAAGTGAATATGCAACTTCTTACGCGACCTCTTTCTTTGGGATTTTACTTTAGGTCAATTGCAAAGACTTCGGGGGACGAGCAACGCTTTGCTTATGTATATGCTAAGATATATGTGTAATAAAGTGTACATACAATGTGGATTTCAAGATATGTTTCATATGTTTTCCTGCAATAGTCATGTCTTTTAGCCGAGGTCATTGTTTCATTTCGTTTAAAAGAAAATAAAGATTTCATATAAAAGTTGAAGACATCATGGGGAAATGGATGTGGGTCGGAAATTACGAAAATATAACGGAATAGACTTCAGGGTAATATTGGCTGGAGCTGAAAAGGATTTATAATTTTCAAATGTTCCTTTACAATTAGCTGTTAATCGATTGAATAAAATATCAAGAAAATTATTATTGCGAGATTTGTTAGTTGATCTATGTACCTTGTATATTGGAATTTCTTCATCTTTAAGAGCATCACGTAAAGAATGTGATAATCACCAAGACCAGCGCTTCCACCACCCGGAACGAGCTGCAACCCGATGTAAATGAAAGTATTCATAAACCACAAAACACGTTCATAAACATGAAAACATGGATGATGTTTGGTTGTGTTACATTTACTTTCTCATATAAAGATTGGTTAGCTTATCTTATATGTAAGGAAATAAAAACAATCTTAATTGCTCCGTCCTAAACGAGGGAAACACTGATCTTATACTCAGTGGACATCTAAGATACAGACGAAGGTCAAAATCTACCCTATACGATAAGGTATTTTACCCCTGACGGAAGCGAATACATAAATTTACACACACACAAACACAAACACACACACACACACCATATATATATATATATATATAATGTATATATATATACATATCAATATGCATATATATATATATATATAGTGTGCGTGAATATAAGACTATATAATGAACACACCCAAACACTAACACATATACACACACACATATATACATATGGTTATATATATATATATATAAATACGTGTATGTGTGCGTGTGTGTGTGTGTGTTTTTCCATGTATCTGATGAGCAAAAGTCGACAAATTCTTCATTTTGTGAGTCAGATATTTCATTTTTATGTTATACGGTACTTGTAGTTTGAACTGACGCTAAACATCAGGATAATGCAATATTATTCAATTGATATTAACAAAGTTCCGCTTACAGCATAACTGCGTGCAGTTTTTTTTTTTCTTTTTTATCACTTTTTGAATCATCCTGTCAAGTACATTAGGAAATCCTTTTGTAAGTACTCTCCTTACCTAGG
>NC_090731.1:144573400-144580900 GCF_036898095.1 Palaemon carinicauda
ATCTAAGATACAGACGAAGGTCAAAATCTACCCTATACGATAAGGTATTTTAACCCCTGACGGAAGCGAATACATAAATTTACACACACACAAAACACAAACACACACACACACACATATATATATATATATATATATATAATGTATATATATATACATATCAATATGCATATATATTATATATATAGTGTGCGTGAATATAAGACTATATAATGAACACACCCAAACACTAACACATATACACACACACATATATACATATGTTTATATATATATTATATATATATATATACGTGTGTATGTGTGCGGTGTGTGTGTGTGTGTGTGTTTTTCCATGTATCTGATGAGCAAATGTCGACAAATTCTTCATTTTGTGAGTCAGATATTTCATTTTTATGTTATACGGTACTTTGTAGTTTGAACTGACGCTAAACATCAGGATAATGCAATATTATTCAATTGATATTAACAAAGTTCCGCTTACAGCATAACTGCGTGCAGTTTTTTTTTTTTCTTTTTTTCACTTTTTGAATCATCCTGTCAAGTAAATTAGGAAATTCCTTTTGTAAGTACTCTCCTTACCTATGGCTACTCATTAAGTAATGAAGACGTTAATAAATTAATGTCTATAATAATAACCTATGAAGCCCTCATCTGCAGAACAAGGTAACTAATTGAATAATACTATGATGTTTAAAAGGTAAAATATTTCTGTTTATTTGTTATTACATATTTATTTTTTTGAGCGGTGTTACTTTAACGTGGTGAAAGGGTTGAGCATCGCCATGATCAGAAACGCTGTACAAGTTAGGTCCACCCCTTACTAGTTTGGTTTGCTGTGAGCAATCAGACGATAAAACGCCTAATATCACAATTCAGCACTTGCCACCGTGGTCAAGAAGACTCGCTAAACCGCAGGCATAAAATGACATGTCTGGGGTGTTTGTCCTGCAGTGGACTAGAAACAGCTGCATTTGCTGTATTTCATTATTTATTCTTTTGAAAAACATCACCAAAATCATATGAATAGTGATAAACAATGAATGAGTTTCCACAAAAATGCGCCAGGCAGACCTGGGAACAGATTTTATATTCTTCGCTGAGAAATAGAATATTTTTTGGACTTGAGTATTTTGAGGAAGATCGCGGCCTTTATAGTGTTCTGCGAAAGTTAGAAAATTTTTTTGCGTTCCACAGAAAATTTGAGCCTTCATAAAATATAAAATCGGTTCTGAAAATTTCCATTTTGAGTAAAAGATTCCAGATTCTACGACCGAGTTTCTTGGATGATAAAACTGGCTGTAATTTCTGGACGGTTGATTTTTTCTTCTTGAAACGCTGGAAATGTTGGAGGCCAGCTTTTCCTGGACTCTATTCCGAAAGGAATACAGACCATTCATGGATTTTTTTTTTTTTTTTATAGAATCCATGTCTTTATTGCTGTATATAATGTAATATTTCTCTCCATATTTATGAAGATATTATTACATCGATTTCAACAATATAGACCCAGCTTGTCAGGAGATACCTACATTATTCAGTTTCATTAATAATATAAACAATAATAATAATAATAATAATAATAATAATAATAATAATAATAATAATAATAATAATAATAATAACAATAATAATTATATATATATACAGTATATATATATATATATATATATATATGTATATATATATATATATATTTATGTATAACCATAGATTTCCTTTTATTATAAAAAGGAGATTTTTGTAATATAAAAATCAATTAAAATAAATGAACACGTTTGGGAAAGGTATGTAGATCTGTTCCTGTCGTCGTATTAGCAACGCTAACATGAATTCTAGAATTCAAAATTTCAGGGAAAACGATTTGAAAACTTCCTTGAAAAATATATGTTGATTAGACGATAAGCTTCGTTCCCTTCAAACACCTTGGGAATATAAAGTTCTATTGTTTATTGGTCTGCATCATATCATGAAAAAGATATTAACATCGTGTTGGGATGAATCTTTTTAGCTATTTCTGAAAAAGCATTTCGTTATATTCTTCTGGTTAATCTGAATTTGGAATCTGCTGTTGTTGACGATAGATTTTTGCATTTCAAATGTGTTTATTTGCGTTTCTCACTCGTTATTAAAACAACCTTTCCCAAGAAGCCATTAATATCATCTCTCTTGGTAAATTGGAAATTTGATTATTAATTAATGGGTACTCGACTATTTAGACACCATGCCAGGTTTAAATAGTATCATAATTGATAAAAGAAGTAAAACAATAATTTTAGTGTGCGTATTTTATACGCATATAGAAAATCATCATTTCTGATATATAAAACGACTTAAAATGCATTTTAATGAACTGTCCTGAAATTAGCTTTTCATATCACCAAAGATTTATTACTTTCTTTTTTTGGGAGTTGGGATGGGTCTGCCAAGCTTTCCTATTCATGCCCATTCTCCATAAGTCTCCCCAAAACCGCGTCCATACAACTCTCCCAGCTCGAGAGATTCCCGTCAAAGGCCTTTTATGGAACCAAAATGCTCTGATTAAAGAGGCCCATATTTCGTTAGCCGTTTAAAATGCCACTTTTTCATACCTTTAGTGTGCTTCAGAGCCCCCTTTGACCAAATAAACAACCTGAGGGGTGGTTTACTTATCCTACTCGAAAATAATAGCATTCCTTTTTAAATTGCCTAAACTTAACCCTTTTCATATTTCAATGTCCATTTCTTTATATCTGAACTAAATGTTCTGAATATTTTCATGACATTTGTGTAATATTCTGTCGATTCCTTATTCTGTGTCCTAGACATATAATCTCAGAGGTAAGAATCGAGAATTATTTAAAGGCATTGCGATATCTTATTTTGTATAATTGTAATGTTATCTACTTGATATCCATTATAATCATTATAGACTCCTTCTACCTAGGGCCTAGACCTTTATTGAGTTATCTCGCATTGATAAAGATAAACTATAGTTTCCTTATTATTCCATGCCAACTTGAATATATTAGGTACTAGATCTTAATAGCTAGTTAACTTAAGATATACAATTTTGATATGAAGATTTTCAAATGAGGTGTTGATAGGCGTCATTTATTATATAATGAGACAAAGAGAGAAATGCAGTTATCAATTCAATAGTATTTCACCGACTTAGTCAAGTTATAAAACAAAAACAGCGATTTAGTGACAAAATTTTTGAAAAAGATTTATAATGGAGGGAAATGAATCCATTTTCGAAGTTAAGATTCAGGCATCAATGATTATTTATATAACCCAAAGCAGCAGTTTACAAAAATAAAGAAAATTAGCATAAAATTACCTTTTCGCAATAATACTATGCATAGATCTTAAGAATTAGTAATGGCAGCTTGAGCTGCAAATTTACCAAAATTATTTGATAATCTTCAGGGGGTAGAGGTTAGTTAATAAATCAATTACTAATAAAGAAAGGAACTACACAAATAATACCTGATTACAATAAGTTATTTCAAACAAAAACTAGAAGTATAGATTTAGTTATCCAAAATAATCTCCGTAAAAGTCCCCATATACTTTTTTTTTTTCCAAAGTTCATTATAATTTTAACTTTCAATCGCTTTCGGGATAGGAGGCAGTGGAGGGGTAATTTTAATAACTCAAACAATTCTAATAACATTAATAATAATAATGAATTCAATAATTCTAATAATGATAATAAAATTTTCAATAATATTAATTTCAATAATTTCAATAACGATAATAATTTTAGTAATTTTATCAAGAATAATAATTTCAGTAATTTTAATCATACTTTGAAAAGCACTCTGTGAGTGCGGACCTACGCCATGGCAGCTTATTTCTCGAAATCACGTGCCTTTCCAAAATCAATTAATCATTTCTAACTCTTTATATAACAGTTTAAAATCCCTACAAGTTTCATTTCTTTACGATTAAAGTTGTGGTCGTATGGTTGAGGACCGGAATTTGACCCTTTGCTCGACCTTGACCTTCAACCTTTTCATGTACTAATTGGTGTGGATTTTAATAAAATCAAATATGAACCAAGTTTAAAGTCTCTGTGACAACGATGTCCAAACTTATGGCTGATTACGTGGATTGGACATTTTGCTTGACCGTGACCTTGACCTTTGACTTTGACCTTAAAAAATTTGATCATAACTGCTTTTAATATAACAATTAATCCCTGCAAGTTCCATTACTCTACGATTAAAATTATGGCCGGGAAGCTGTTCACAAAATAAACACACACACACACACAAACAGAAGCGAAAACAACCTCCTTCAAACTTCGTTGTCGGAGGTAATAATAATTTGAGTAGTTCTAATATTTAAAAAAATAGTAATTTCAATGATAATAGTTTTAATAATTTGGATAAAGACGAGAAGTCTCTGCATCCAAATTTCAACAAATTATATTCATTATAATAACTGAGAACTTGAAAATGGACGAAGGACCTGAATTATAAATGACCTTCCACAATTTGTATTCCCTTGGAAACAACTGGTTAACATTTTCGCTTCCATTTGAACTGGAAAGTTCCTTCAATAAGAAGTAAGTTAAAGGAGTGTGTATGAGAGAGAGAGAGAGAGAGAGAGAGAGAGAGAGAGAGAGAGCATTTTTATAATTCACAAGCTTTTCTAAAGCAGTAGTATTCGAGAGAGAGAGAGAGAGAGAGAGAGAGAGAGAGCATTTTTATAATTCACAAGCTTTTCTAAAGCAGTAGTATTCGAGAGAGAGAGAGAGAGAGAGAGAGAGAGAGAGAGAGAGAGCATTTCTATGATTCACGAGCTTTTCTAAAGCAGTAATATTCGATAGAGAGAGAGAGAGAGAGAGAGAGAGAGAGCATTTTTATTATTCACAAGCTTTTCTAAAGCAGTAGTATGAGAGAGAGAGAGAGAGAGAGAGAGAGAGAGAGAGAGCATTTCTATGATTAACGAGCTTTTCTAAAGCAGTAATATTCGATAGAGAGAGAGAGAGAGAGAGAGAGAGAGAGAGAGAGAGATTTTCTGAATCTCGAGCTTCTCTGTAACACTTTCCTTGTTGAATAAATATTTTAAATTAGTTATTATAAAGTTTTCGAAAATCATTGGTTTATTTACTTTGCAGAATTAATATGATACAGTGTCTTATACACAACGCACTCTGCTGCTAATGTACACAATAATAATTATATAATTTTATTAACTATGTTGTGGTCTACAATCTAATGTAATTCTTATAATTCATACATTCGAAACTTGAATAATCATTAGCGTTTTCTAATAAAAATAGGTAATTATTTTCGGGATAAAAACATTGATTGAAAGACACCGTGAAGTTTAACGATTAAAACGTATTACTCAATGTCCTTGAAAATTTACTCATATACATAAACACACGAACACACACATGCACACACCCAAACACACACACATATATATATATATATATATACATATATATATATATACATACATATATATATATATAATATATATATATATATATATATAAACACACGCACACACATGCACACACCCAAACACACCCAAACATATATATGTATATATATATATATATATATAAATATATATATAAATATATAAATATATATATAGATATATATATATATATATATATATAGCATTCATGTCTACGAACCAAGTGTATATATATATATATATATATACACACTTGGTTCGTAGACATGAATGCTATCAAAAGTCAAAAATTTCCTTATCAAAACCACGGATACTTTTTTTTCTACTATATATAAAGAATTTTTCATGTTTGACATTAATTTTTTTTACACATTTTATTATATTTGCTTAATTTTACATTAAAGAAAAGAATTTTTTTTTCACATAACTTTTTTTTTACCTAGGGCACCAGGATAACTTTCCACTCTGTCAAAGTATAAAAATCCTTGTTTTAAAAGAAGGTTTTGTTATGCCGTACCAGGCGATGCTTTAACCCCTTACCATATTTTCTTTAAGCATTAGGGACCCTTCAGACCCTGGTTAACGCTAGTGATATAAACGAGACATAAATCTTTTAACCGAATCCAAAACTTGTCCTCTCTTAGCCTAACTTCAAAGATTCTTCATCCTTCACCATCTTTGATTATTACTTCGATGAAACTGATAATCTGATTTAAGAGGGAAGAGGCGAGAGAATATATGAGCAGTCCAACAAATTCTCCAGTTGAATGTAGAAATAAGAAAAAAAAATATAGTTATTTTTTTTTTCTTTTTTTTTAGGAATTTTATACCTTTCATTCACAAAGCTATTGCGTATAATATAAGTTGTATTTTTTTTCAAACATATCCTCTAGTTTTCGGCCATGATTCCAATTTCTCGTATTATTGGGCTATGCTAACCAGATTGACGTACTGTGCAATAAAGTAATATGAAAATGTAATGAGGTCAATTGAGGATTAGATTGGACTGGAAAGTGAAATACTGTGGTGGTAAAATAATGATTGAATATTTAACTTGACTTCGAATGGCACATATAGATGAGAAATATTCAACAGGTAATGATGAGAAAAGTATTTTTTTCTTTTTTTTTGCAAAAGACTAAAGATTACAGAGGTTATTATAAGAATTATAAGTCAATACTTGGCATATTAGTGATAAGTTCTAAGGGGAATTTAAGTGAGAAATTATGACAATATTTGTTAATGGAAAAACATTTGTTGAAAACAAAGTAAGTGATAACACGATCAAGTTGTTTGAAGATTCTACCAGTAATGAAAAAAAGGTATATGCATTATAGTAATCCATAAAATAGCTATTTATTGAATTGCCACATATTGTACTGAAACCACGGCAGGCTTTATGAGGAAACCCCTCAGTGTGTTGTCTCAAGTAGACAGAGGGGACCCATTTAGTGTAGAACGGGATGTAATACAGAGGCGTGAAGGCTCTTTAAAGACTTCTCATTTATCTATGCCTGGAATAATGTAATGAGTATGATAAAGGGTGGAAGTGGGAGAGAGATGATAATGTAATAATTTAAAGACAAGCAGTTACGACTAATTAAAGTTTGTTTGTTTTGGTTTTAGGATAAAGAAGAAATTAATTGGAAAGAAGGTTAATGTTACGAATGTCTTATGTAGGGCAGAATGAGGAAATTGATTTCATATGGAACTTGATGTTATATAGGAATGTCTGGTGTGTATTTCAGTTTTTTGAAATGTAAACATTTAAAGATTAATGTACCATTATCCCAAACTAGATATTATGTCACGAATTAAACTAAGATATTATCACCTTTCTTATGGTCTTTATCGATTAAATGCTTTACGATTACATTAAATGGAGTATTGATCGGATAATTGAGAGCTAGATAGTAGCAGAAGACTTTCAGGAAACACCTTAGCAGAAACTGAAACAAATGTCAACACAGCTACATTTGGTGTAAACAGTGACTCAGATTAAACCTTTTCAAGATAAGTATTGGTGATAAACCAAAGACAGAAATGAGAGAGACTAAGAAGACATTTATAAGATAT
>NC_090731.1:144585900-144588400 GCF_036898095.1 Palaemon carinicauda
GAGTTCTCGAGGTTCAATCCAGAGAATACTGAACAGGGTTCTTTTTTTATTCGCAATAATAATTCACGATATTAATATTTCTATTTTTGTCGCAATTCTAATTATCCCCTTATTGCTTTATACTTTTCTAAGGTACAAGGATGATTATTCCTACTTACTGACAATTTTCAATTAAAACGTTTCCTGTATAATTACCAGTAAACCATATAAAATGGTCTAAATGATTTTTTGTTTATTCTTTGTTAGCTTTAAAAACTTCGAAAATAGGAAATGATATATGAAATGGGAAATATGTATATGAAATTATAATGTTAAATAGTTTTGCATTTAGTTAAATATCAGATTCATTTTGTATTCCTTACTATATGAATTTGAAAAAAAGAAGTTGTGTTAGTCTTGTATTCTATCATACCGGAGGTAGATAAAGAATAAAATCCAGGTTTTGAAACTGAAAAAAAAATCAAGTTTATGTAAGTCATATTAAATACGCAATTGGATATTCATAAAATTCAACTGTAAAAGACAAGTGAAATATATCACACCATGAAAATTATCAATATCTAATCGGTCTTGACATATTGCGAGAAATAAATCCGAAACTTAGTCGCTTGAAAAACATATATGCCAACGATTTTTAACCACAATACATGAAATATACTCCGTTAACATAGAATTCCAATGTACATCTAGTACCCAAAAAGAGCCTACCTTGCAGTCTCGTACATATTGACGTCACGAATTTCTAGCGACATATGACAGATCTGATTTTAATCCGTTTTCAGCTGCGTGTGGGTAAACATTGAATTCTATAGCCCTTGGTCTTTGTAATCATCATATTCCTACGGTAAATAAGTAACTAAAATGCACCAGGTACGAGAAAGTTGGAAGACCCAGGCCCACATGGCTGAGGACTATGAAGCGCAAAACAGATGATGAATGGAGAAGCATTGACTGAAAAGCTCAAGATAGAGACGACTAGCGAAATCTAATCGAAGCCCTTTGAGTCAGTGGACGTAAGAGGAGATGATGATGATTTTTATCCACAATTCCTTTTGCAATTTCTCCTATACAGAATTGTGCTTCGGGAGACGGTTGCTATACAGCATCTCTATATATCCTTTTTAATATTCTACCATTCAAAGTAATTACATTCTCCTTAAACTCGTCAAATAGTTAATAGATTCAGGTCTATAGGTCTATCTGCTGAGTCAACAGCAGCCACTGCCTGGCCCTCCCTGATCCTAGCTTAGGTGGAGAGGAGGCTTGGGCGCTGATCATATATGTGGTCAGTCTCTAGGGCATTGTCCTGCTTACTATGGTAATGTCCCTGTCCCTTGCCTCTGCCATTCATGAGCGACCTTTAAACTCTTAAACCTTTAAACGGCCTCATCACGAAGTTCTTCAATCAACCGCCGCCATCGAATATTTGGGCAACCTTTAGTTTGGTAGTGTTAAATCTTATATCAAAATTTGCGTTGCAAAATACCCATTGTTTGGTTGCTAAAAAAGAGCAACTCTATAAGAAAAATAAAAAAAGGAAAGAGAACAGCACACTAAGTGAATCAGAGACACAAAAATCAGAAAAAAAAGTTGTTATTAGATGTGTGGAGGGAGAATTAATTCTTCATGCGATAAGTAACTGGGGGATGGTTAAATTTTTCACAATACATATATATATATATATATAATACAAGGTGAGATATCTGTGGAAAAAAAGAATTAGTATAATGTCTCTCACACTTCATTAAGGTTAAGGTGTTTAATATCTCAAACCTAATGCTCAGCATTCTGGTGAGCTCAGCTATATTAAATTTCTTATTTATGAATACTACCTATTAAATGTTTAAAGATTTAAAGCCCACTCGTGAATGGCAGAGTCAAGGCACAGTGACATTGCCCTATTAAGCAGGACAATGACCTAGAGACTGACCATATATACAGCGCCCTAGCCTCCTCTCCACCCAAGCTAGGACCAAGGAGAGCCAGGCAATGGCTGCTGATGACTCAGAAGATAGACCTATAGGCTCCCCCAAACACCCCATCCTTAGCTCACTAGGATGGTGAGATTACAGAGACCAAAGGAACTTAACGAGTTTTGAGCTGGACTCGAACCCCAGTCTGGCGTTCACCAGTCAGGAACGTTAACATATCGGCCATCATACATTCTTAATTTTTCGTTTTTATTAACGGTGCAATATACGCAAGGCCATGTAACTTTCTTACTTTGTCAACGCTGAAAAGGATGATAAACTCCCTCGCATTGAAAGAATTGAAGACTATAGGCTCAGTAAATCATATGGTGAAAATAAACAATGGAATTAAAAGTAAAAAAGAAATGGGGAATAATAGAATAGTGAATTTATAGCTGATTGAAGTATGAAGGACATTTCTTCTTCTTTTTCATGTTAATGGATTTCACTTACTAAGTTTGATTTTGGTTTTATTACGACGATCACCCTGCCCTATCAAGTCTAGTCTCTTTTTTTATTTACTTCAAAAA
>NC_090731.1:144598400-144643400 GCF_036898095.1 Palaemon carinicauda
TTTCATATTTTTTCGTATTAAATGACATCGTTCACGCGTTATAGGCAGGGGAATGGTCTTGGCGTGTTCTGAAATACACACACAAAAAAAAAAAAAAAAAAAAAAGAAGTCATGATAATATAGCCTTTATCGGCAGCCTATTAGAAATTTCCTCTATTGTCCTTGTGAGCTAAACTGAGTCCTTAGTAGCCATTCTGTGGGTCTCCTTGTTTCTAGCTTGGATGGTTAGGGTTGTGACGGGCCGAAAGAAGGTTGTGACTCAAAGACAAGATGAAAGCAACTGAGTGAGTTTATTATAGAACACTCTCCTTTATATACAAAAGCTCAAGGCAACAGGAAATTTCATGTTCAAAATCGACACCGTTACCGGTGACAAAAACAGACATGTTTATTAAGGTTCTTTTTAGTGCGAGGGAAGAGCGAAGATACAAACATAATATATACACAAAATGAACTATGTACGATCGTGTGACATACTGTACATGTTAAATAGGGCGCCCTGATCTTGAGAGGCAAACAGTAGGCAGGTCATCTGGCAGGAGATAAGCAGGTTTTAGATGATCAATGGAGACCTAGTCTTCTTTGCCACGAATGTTTAGTAGGAATGCTTTCGGACTGCGTCGGATCACAAGTAAAGGGCCCGTGTAAGGGGGCGTTAGCGGTGGCTTGCTAGTGTCGTTGTGCAGGAAAACGTGCGTTGCAGAGTGCAAGTCTGTCGGTATGTGATGCTTTGCTGGGGGCTTGTAAGTCTGGCGGCATGGAGTAAATTTTCCCACGACGTGACGTATGCGCTGGAGATCATCGGAGGAGGTTGTAGAAGCAAAAAATTCGACAGGGACGACCAATGGGTCGCCATAGACCATTTCAGCTGCCGAGACGTCGAGGGCGTCTTTAGGATTGGTCCTTATTCCCAGGAGGACCCAGGAAAGCTGAGTAAACCAGTTGGAATCCTTGCAGCGGGACATCAAAGCTGCTTTGAGGGTGCGATGAAAACATTCAACTATTCCATTGGCAGCGGGTTTGTAGGCCGTTGTCTGATGTAGGGTGATGCCCAGGAGATTCGCTAATGATGTCCACAGTTGAGAGGTGAAAGTGGTTCCCCTGTCAGAAGTAATATGCTCAGGGATACCAAATCTTGAAATCCATCCTGAGAGTAAGGCAGATGTACATGATGCGAACGTTGCAGTTTCCATGGGAATGGCTTCAGGCCAACGAGTAGAGCAGTCGATGATGGTAAAAAGGTAACGATGTCCTTGTGATGTGGGTAGGGGGCCTACAACGTCGACGTGAATGTGTGCGAAATGACTCTGAGGTTGAGGAAAGGTGCCCACTCCCGAATCCGTGTGTTGATGTACTTTGGAAGTTTGGCAAGAAGTACAGGCGCGGACCCAATCCTTAGCATCCTTAGAAATGCCGTGCCAAATGAACTTCGTCTTCAGCACCTGTGCGGTAGAACAGCACGATGGAAGTAAAAGGCCGTGAATGAAATCAAACACCTGCCAGCGCATGGGAGCAGGAATCCAAGGTCGCGGTCTACCAGTACTAACGTCACAGAGGAGGGTGGTGTTGGAGTCTTCGAGGGGAAAGTCTTCCCAACGGAGGGACGTGCAGGATGTTCTTACATGCTTGATACTCTGGATCCTGTCGTTGGGCATCAGCCAGGGCGTTGTAATCCAATCCTAGTTGAACGGCAGCCAACATGTTTCTTGACAGGGCATCGGCAACGGGATTCACTTTCACAGGGACGTATTGAAGTGTGCAATTGTATTCAGCCACGGCGGAGAGATGTTGGCGTTGATAGGGGACCAGGCGTCAGACTGTCGAGTGAAGGCGTGCACCAGAGGTATGTGGTCTGTGCGAATGATGAAGGGCGTACCTTCTAAGAAATGGCGAAAGTGACGAACAGCCAAGTGCACCGCCAGCAATTCGCGATTGAAGGTAGAATAACCCGATTCTGCCTTTGACAGTTTTCTGCTGAAGAAGGCCAAGGGGCGGGGCAAGCCGTTGACCACCTGCTTGAGTACTGCACCAATAGTGATGTCGCTGGCATCGGTGGAGAGAAGGAGAGTGGCATGTGGGATAGGAAAAGTGAGAGCCGCAGCGGTTGATAGGGCCTTCTTTACATTGCAGAAGGCTGCTTCTTGAAGGGGACCCCACTTCAGGTCCTTTGGCTTGCCCTTGAGGGAGGCGTAGAGGGGAACAAGAGTGGCGTCAATGGCTGGCTGAAAACGGTGATAATAGTTGATCATGCCCAAGAATTCCTGCAGAGCTTTGATGGTCGAGGGCGCGGGGAAGTCCTGAACGGCTGCTACCTTCTCAAGGAGGGGATGGACTTCTTCAGGAGTGATGCAGTGCCCTAAGAACGACACTTCGTTGGCGCCAAAGGTACACTTGTTGTACAGGACTACAAGGCTGTTTTGTTGCAAGCGGTTGAGCACGATGCGCAGGTGACGGAGGTGTTCCTCTTTTGAGGAGGAGAACACAAGTATGTTGTCTACATAACAAACACAGAAAGGGAGGTCCCCTAAGATGCCATCCATAAGACGTTGAAACATGGCCCCGGTATTACGAAGGGCAAAACAGGAGTAATTGAAGGTGTATGTACCAAACGGAGTGGTGACGGCGGTCTTGGGGATGTCTCCTAGGTTCATAGGTACCTGATAATACCCCTTCAGGAGGTCGAGCGTAGAGAAAACCTTCGCTTTGTGCAGGTAGGAGGTCACGTCGGCGATGTTCGGGAGGGGGTAGTGATCCGGTTCTGTTTGCATGTTCAGGCGCCTGTAATCGCCGAACGGACAGAGGGAGCTGCCTTTCTTCAGAACGATGAGTAAGGGTGACGACCATGGACTGGAGACCTTTTGGCAAAGGCCCATTTTCTCCATTTCAGCGAACGTCTGTTTGGCGGCTGCCAATCGTTCCGGTGCTAGACGTCTAAATTTTGCGAAGAGTGGGGGTCCCGTCGTCTTGATATGGTGATAAATACCATGCTTGGCAGGGGTCGTGGGCGTTTGGCGAAGTTCTGGACGGAAAACTTTCAGGTACGACGTGAGGAGGTGGGCGTAGGCATCCGTGGGTGTGTTGATGTGGAGAGCGAGGTTGGGGGGGCCGGGTTAAAGAGGTGTCGACAAGTAAGAGTCTGCGTTGACCAACTGTTGGTGGGCGACATCGACCAGAAGGTGGAAATGAGAGAGGAACTCCGCACCGAGGATTGGCAATGTGACGTCAGCAACGAGGAGCTACCAATCAAATTTACCGTTTCCGAACGATAATGTGAGGTTCTCGTAACCGTAGGTGGGTATCGCAGATCCGTTGGCAGCTACCAAGCGGATGTCGGCAGACGTAGACAGACTACGTCGTGTCCTGAAGAGTTCCCTTGGCAAAAGAGAACGACAAGCCCGTGTCTACCAAAAATCGCAAGGCCGTTCCTGCATCATGTAAAAAGAAAAGATTAGAAACACGGGAGGCCACTGCCACAAGCGATGGCCTACTTACACGTTTTTTGGCCACTGACAATCCTTGGCACATTCCTTCGTGGTTGCCCCGAATCTGAAGTGGTAGTAGCAAAACTGGTTGGGGCGCGAGCGAGTGGTGGGTGGTGGGTGGCTTTGTCGCCGCTTCTGCACGTCACAGGGTAGGCGTGTATGTCCTATGGCATTCACGTCAGCTTTGGTTGACGTTGAATAGGCGTCCTCTTCGTCAGGGATGGAGGCGTTGATGGAGGTCTTGAAGTAGCTGTCCATAAGGGCATCGGCTGTGGTCATCAAGTCCTTTATGGGTAAACTATCGACATCGGGTATGGCAGCGCGTACAGGTTCGGGTAAACGGCGTATCCAAAGGGCACTAAGTTGCAGGCGAGCGATACTGGTTATTTCCCTGAGGGCGAGCGAAACCCTTTGGTCCCCCAACGGTTGTTGAGAGAGCTGAAAAAGCTTTGCTATACGGGCGGCTGGTGACGGCGAGTACTGCTGCAGAAGGTATGTTTTGAGGGGGTCATACGCTATTGGGGTGTCTCCTTGTTCACAAAGCCAGTCGGATATTTCCGGGAAGGTGTCCTCGGGTATCGCCGCGAGAACATATTCTGCTATGGTGGTTGAGCGAATCACGCCCTTGATGCGAAACTGGACTTCTGCGCGCTGAAACCAAGCAAACGCCTCTCCGCTGGCGAATGATGAAAGTTTCAATGGGGCAGCCACAGCGCCAACTTCCGTAGAGTCCGCCATAGTACCAACGATGGAGGGGCGAGGGGGTTGGGGTGGAAGGCGGGAGGAGCGAGTCGACTTCCGGGGTTACCAATGTGATGGCCGAGAGAAGGTTGTGACTCAAAGACAGGATGAAAGCAACTGAGTGAGTTTATTATAAATAATAGAACACTTGCCTTTATATAAAAAAGCTCAAGGCAACAGGAAATTTCATGTTCAAAATCAACACGGTTACCGGTGAGAAAAACAGACATGTTTATTCAGGTTCTTTTTAGTGCGAGGGAAGAGCGAAGATACAAACATAATATATACACAAAATGAACTATGTACGATCGCGTGACACACGGTTGGTACAGGGTGCTTAGACGCTGTTTACATATATCATATATATATATATATATATATATATATATATATATATATATATATATATATATTATGATGTCTATCACATGATAGTGAACAATACATTTTCTAGCGAGAAACTCAAATTATGCAAAGTTTCTTTGAGTGAAAAGGTTAAGTATGCTGTACATATTTTCTTGGTTGCCCAGGCGTAATAACAGAACACAAGATGTCTTGAATGCCGTTTAAAAGCCAATAAAGTTTAATGTTTACCGCTGATTACAGTGAAGATGCTGACTGGTGAACGTCAGACTGGGGTTCGAGTCCCGATGAAACTCGTTAGTTTCTTTGGTCGTTGCAATTTCACCATCCTTCTGACCTAAGGATGGGGGGTTTGGAGGAGCCCAGATGTCTATCTGCTGAGTCATCAGAAGCCATTCTATCCGGTCCTAGCTTGAGTAGAGAAGGGGCTTGGGCGCTGATCATATGTATATATGAACGGTCTGTAGGGCATTGTTCTGCTCAATATGGCCATGTCACTGAACCTTGCCCTTGCCATTCAGGGGCAGCCTTTAAACCTTTAGGTGTTGCAAGTCATTAAGCTGTAACGTCCTTTCGTGTATCGATTATTATTAATGGATACTAAAGAGCTTTCGTCTTTAAGAATAATGGCTCGGTTTTTTTATGGCTCTAATGTTTTTTTTTTTGTTAATTTTAATCGGGTTAATTTTAAAGAATAATAATACTCTGGCGGTGAGAATTGGCTAAAGAAAATATACTCTGAAAGCTTTCGTGATTTACTGAAGCTTAACAGGATTACTTTTATCGATAACAGAAAAATTAAGTTACTTTTTTTCGCTTTTGTAAAAATAATATAATGTACAAAGTCAGACGAATATTCAGTAAAATAAAGGTAAAGTATTTCGTTATGGTAGTACGTTGGCCAAGGCACCAGACACCCGTTGAGATACTACCGATAGCGAGGTATTTGGTCCTTTGACTGGACATATAATACTACATTGGAACCCTCTCTGGTTACGGCTTATTTTGCCCTTTCTCAATATGGCTTATTTTTCCCTCACCTACACATACACCGAATAGATTCTCCTCTTTCCTCATACATCTGACAATACTAAGATAACCGAAAAATTGCTCTTCACTCATGTGGTTAACTACTGTACTATAATTGCAGGGGCAGAAGCTCTTTATCTATGGTAAGCATCTCTTGTAGGAGAAGGACACTCCAAAATCAAACCATTGTTCTCTAGTCTTGGGTAGTTACCATAGCCTCTGTACCATGGTCTTCCACTGTCTTGTTTAAGAATTCTCTTTCTTGAGGGTACAAGCATGTTAACTTTGCTCCCTGTTTCCTTATTTCTTTTCCTCATTGGGCAATTTTTTCTGTTGTAGTCCATAGGCTTATAGCATCTTGATTTTCCAACTAGGGTTGTAGTTTAGCTGCTAATAATAATAATAATAATAATAATAATAATTATTATTATTATTAATATTATTGTTATTATTATTATTGTGAAAATTGGAAAAGTTGAAAGGCAATTCACATCCCAAGTTATTTTTTGCGAAAAAGGTATGTGTAAAAGCTTTATGGATGGAAACATCCATATAATAATTGTAGATTATATCCACCTTTCTGAAAAATAAAATTATCGGTAAGTTTTATGGATTATATGAATTACAACATAGTCCTCACTTCACTCCGCATTCTCTACAGGTATAAACATAATAAAACATTAAATTGCATTATAGCGCACCGTGCCGGGTGACCCTACATTATAGCGCACCGTGCCGGTTGACGCCAGGTTTATTTTTTCAATGAATCATACTTTTAGAAAACAATATAGATGTAACATCACATATTCTAATAACTTTTACAAACTTCTGTACTGATATAGCAGTGCATATTTAAAACAAAATGAACAAACTTTCAAATTAACATATAAGCCTCCTCTGCCGCCCAGGAAAAACCATAGATAAAAAACAAAATCTCAAGTTTTGAAAAAACTATGGAAACCTGTGTATCCACGGCAATAATGCAGAGTAACTCAAATTTGAGTGGTGGAACCTCACTCTTGTACTACTAATAAATAATAATGATAATAATATTAATAATAAATTCGACTTGCTCGGGCTAGCGTGCGCTAGAAAGTGACCACTTCCTAAATACCTCTTCAAACATCGAATACGTTTCACCCAACACTAAATTCTCATTGGCCACTGCCTACATAACAACTGAACTTAAGTAACAAGACACTTAAGATCTGTTTACATGTCGTTAGGACAATTATTTTTCGCTATACTTCGTAACGCGAAAAAATTCTAGTCCTCACTTCACTCCGCATTCTCTACAGGTATAAACATAATAAAACATTAAATTGCATTATAGCGCACCGTGCCGGGTGACCCTAGATAATACCAAAGAAAGAGAGAGAAGGAAAGAAATGGAGAGAAAGAAATAAATGTTCCGATTGTATGATTTACACATTTAACCTCTTTTTGAAGCCTTTGACAAACATGTTTACTTGAAACAGACTACCAACACTCATGTCTACGAAGACACCTATCCTTGACGTTATCGTTTGCGATGTTTGAACTTGTAGCCACAGTTTTAACCAAAAAATTCAGTTTGGTTACATTACAGGAGCTTTAACTTCTTAAAGATAAATCGATCAAAGGACAAAATCATTCCAGCTTCCTCTGTATCAAGCAAAAGACATCAAATATGGAAAAGCATTTGTGACAACTTCCGATATCAAAAACTTCACAGTATTGGCGATTTTTTTTTTTTTTTTTTTTTTGTTCAACTAAGAAATCTTCAAATTACAATAAACTTAATTCCCCAAATCTCAGATAAGAAAACTTTAATGATCTATCAAAATAATAAAAGTTTTTCAATATAGGAAAACATAATCCGCACAGATCCTGCAACAGCATATTATCAAAAAGATCCTTTGTATGCACCGATCTACCAGCTTAATGTTTCACAGCTGCTTGCAAAGATTTAACAAGTGAATTTTCCGTTGGATCTATGTAACCCCTCATTTCATGCATGCACGTTATGGCATAAATAGCTTGATCACTGGAGATTACTAAAGCGCCGGAATCTAATAAAAGCGTCATAAATAAAGCAACATACAATGGCATTTCGCTTTGCTCGTGACCATTATTGTAAGTTTCTCTTTGTTGAAAGACAAGTTGGTAGGCCTTGTCGGTGCTGTCATTCATCGATGATAGAAGATGCCCATGACAACTGAGGTCCCCCAATTTCGTGTCCAAATTAGATGCCATCGTTAAAGACGACTGCTGGCATTTCATTGCATTCACGATCCTGGAAAGCAGATTCCAAAAATAAAACAATTTACATGTAATTTCAAAAACCTTTACCTTCTATATCAAAGTTAAATTTCAGCGAAAAATTTCCTTTTTTTTTTCTCTCTCTCTCCTTATCTTTGCCGTGTAATAAAACTTTTGTTACGTAAACACTCAAAGTTTAACAATAAAGTTTCCCTCGTTAATATGAACAGTCAAGATGGAGAGGACTTTCACTCTGGAATATTCTACTTAAGAATTTTTACCTCCATTTTATTAATAACCTTTGGTATAAAGCACCAAACCTCAAGTTAAAGCATCAATTGCCTCTGTACCTGGACACCAATATTAGAGATTAAAAACCTCAACATATTTTTAAAAGTAGCAAAACAGTCTAAAGAATGAATAACTCTCACAAGTCCATAACTCTGAAAAATGTAAACAAGAATTGACCATTCATCCATGTTAGTTGACAACACTTCAAAAAATCCGCTCTTTTGTACTCTTTCTGGGCTTACATACATTGATGACCTGAACAGTGTATTCAGTACAAGTTTAAATTCTTTGGTTTTCTATGATTTCCAAATCTGGCTTTTTGCTACCTACTTGCATTAAAATCGAAAATTTTATCTGGAACAACGTTCAAACATTGCCAAAGTACTTTACATAATTCTGTCGACTGCCTCCTGCTCCTTCATGTTTAATTTTAAAGATTAATTTGCTGTCCAGTTTCCAACCACTCTTTTCATGATATATAAAAAAAAAATGCGCTGTATTCATCGCTAAAAACTTCAGAATTACTCCAAACCTACTACTGAGGTGTCACAACATAAATTTCCCAACACCAGAGGCGTCACAATATAACTATTAAATCTGAGGAGTCACAATATAGCGGTAAATTCCCTATGAGGCGTCGCAATATATTTATAAGATTGCCTACATCCGAGGCTTCGCAATGTGATAAATTGCCTACATCTGATGCGTCACAATATAGTAAATAACTGCCTACATCTTAGGCGTCGCAATAGAGTGATAAACTGCCTACATCTGAGGCGTCACAATATAGTGATAAACTGCCTACATCTGAGGCGTCACAATATAGTGATAAACTGCCTACATCTTAGGCGTCACAATATAGTGATAAACTGCCTACACCTTAGGCGTCACAATATAGTGATAAACTGCCTACACCTTAGGCGTCACAATATAGTGATAAACTGCCTACACCTTAGGCGTCACAATATAGTGATAAACTGCCTACACCTTAGGCGTCACAATATAGTGATAAACTGCCTACATTTTAGGCGTCACAATATATTGATAAACTGCCTACATCTTAGGCGTCACAATGAAGTAATAGGTTAAATAAGTCTGATGCAAGTATATAGTTAAAGTAACGACCAAAATAAAAAGAACGAATTTCTGCGTCAAAACGTGATCTCAACCAGAGCATCTGATATTTCTTCACTAAGTTCTCAACTAGCTTTGCTCAATATGTAAAAATACAGAAATACTTTATCGTTTTCATTTTAACAATACCTTTCACGACAAATTTCGTGGAAATTATGTAACAGACAATTCTGTCCAAAAGATATTCGTTAAAATAACGTTTTCGTTAATTCAGAAAGTTTGGCATCTAAACAAGGTCTTTAACGACATAGTTTATCCTAATACTGTAGTTACGAAATTCGCCTTCAGTATTCGTCCTCTGTAAACCTTTCCAAATACAATTTAGAGTCTGAAAACCAATTATACTTTCTTGTAAATAAATCCAAATCTTGAAGCTTTTAAAGTAAATAGCTAGCATCCAATGCCCCTTCAAATCAACCATCCGCAGCTATGCCATCATCTAAAAATACTTCAATCTTCACTTCCTTAGATCTCCAATATCTAACAGACTTAAGAACTTTAGTAAAGATGTACCGCCGCTTCAAAAATATCTAAAGAAAATCCATTATAAAAAAAACTTTTCAAATTTTTCCCCAATGAGAAAGATATTGGCAACGTTTTAATAGATTTCTATGCGATAAGCAGACTGTAGACTGATTAAATCCTTAAAAAGTTTTTAATAAAAAACCAGCCTTTGCTTACCATTTCCATTCTTGGTCACCGTCAAAGGAATTATTTCTTAGTTTTTCTGATACCAGTGTCACCCATTCTCTTTTAATAAATTTTGATTCGTCCCTTCCTGACCTATTGTTACACAATCCAACAACCAAAGTAACGGTTTTGAAATGGAATTTTGTGATCGCCCTTTTAGACGTCAATGACTATCTTACCGGACCCAATCTAATTCTGTTCAATGTATTGTGAATAACAACAACCAACAGGCGATTAAAACAATAAAATAAAATAAACACAATGTTCCAATTTCCTTGTACCAACTGCTAAGTATACAAAATAAAAACAGCTATATTTTCACTTATCTTTTCGACGTCTTTCTTGGTACATTCCTGGCTCCAATGTCAACTCTCGGCCTTTATTGAGCTCTAGACCTCTTCCATCAAAGTTGATATGAATCCACACTTTCCCTCGATCTTTAACTAGCATGACACTTTCGGCGATGCTGCTCTTTGCGTACTAACTCGTTTCTGCAGCAGTTTTAGATGTTCCTTGTCCTCCAAGTTGATAAACAATCGCATCTAATGCTAACATTTTCGTATCAGTTTCCTCAAAATAACGCGATGCTCATTCAAATGGTTTTCCATCATACTTTAACGAGGTGCGGATACTTGTTGAATATTCTGCTGGAAATCGGATAATAGATTGTCCATCACTTCTTGAAACGGTTTCAGCATTCTGATTGCTAACGTGAAAACACTATTCACATCTGAAGCCGTATTTGACCCTGCCTGGCGTCCTGGCTAATAAATTCGACTTGCTCGGGCTAGCGTGCGCTAGAAAGTGACCACTTCCTAAATACCTCTTCAAACATCGAATACGTTTCACCCAACACTAAATTCTCATTGGCCACTGCCTACATAACAACTGAACTTAAGTAACAAGACACTTAAGATCTGCTTACATGTCGTTAGGACAATTATTTTTCGCTATACTTCGTAACGCGAAAAAATTCTATTGTTAATTATGTCTAAACAGACAAATATATGCACAGCCTTGATTCTATTGAATAACTGAATGAAAAATAGCTTTCAGAATTTGATGTATCTTAATCCTGATAATTAATTGTATTTCCGCTCCTAATAAAGTCACCGATTAATAGAGGTATTTTGAAGATTTTTCCTCTTTTTCAGAATTCATAACGCCAAGACCTTCGCTAATGTCTGTAATATACTAAAGTCAGTTTGTAAAAATGATGAATATTCCGTAAAACAATGAGAGAATAGAAAAGAATAGATATAAAAGTCGCAGAATAAAAGAAGCTACCGCGAGACCACATGAAATACAAAGACAAAAAATGAGACAAATGTAAAAGACAAAACCTTCACCTCCAATGGGAAATGGGGTCTGCCTCTTCAAAGAACACGAGGGAATCTAAAAGAACAATTGTTATTTCTGATCTCTTTTACTTAGCGAATGAGAAGAGGTGGTCGTCTTCAGGAGCATTTGCTAATGGCGGTTGCCCTTCGCCAGTGAATAAAAGAAAAAAAATGTGTGAAAGAAAATCCTGCTGCAATTTCAACTGCAGATTTTCAAACTGGAGTTCTTGACGAGAGATTTCTCTTGATAATGGGACTGTGTCCGGACAAGAATACATCAGAGATCTTAATGCGAGTTTCATCAAGGGAAGAAGATTCGGTACTTTTTATATTCTTCCTCGCTGAAGCGTTAATACAGACAAGTCCATGATGGTATAAGATTTTGCAAAATGAAATTCATGCCTGACTTTTCTGGTTACTTATATTTCCTTAAATTCGAGTTCCTTTAAATAGATAATCATGAGAAAATTTCTGCTAAAGTCAAGACCAACTCCACAAGTTGATTGTTTTATGTAACAGTGGACATGCATCTATATTTCTATTGCTAAGAATATTTGGAATTTAGATGCTAACAGATTAAATAGAATGTTAATTCAATAAACTGAAATAAACCCTATAAATTAGCTATAAAACATCTACTAATGTTTTGGTCATTTCAATTCATCGCCAACGATTTTGGCGTTTCTATCTATATAGGCTAGTCTATACTTTGGCAGTTCAGTAACTCAGATGACTATTTACAAGAATTTCACGGAAAAATAAAAGTTTTGTCAACACTGATCCCTAGAGGGCAAAGGTGGTAATGTTATCCTCTGGCAAATTGAAGAATCCTTATGTAAATGAATATCAGAAATGTCCGAAGAAAAGAAGGAAATGTTTAAGCCAGATTTATCCGGTACCCCAAGTATGAACGAAAATATCACGGTCATGGGTACTTTGAGTACGACATTTGGCACTTATCATTGACACTGAATCCTAAACTTGTACACCTGGGGAAGATGGAGAGTTTCACACGGGATATGTCTTTCCTTATATTATGTCCCAGTACAGATTCCCTTAGTCCTATTTTCAAGATGTAGGTGACTGTTTCTGTATAATTACAGAATAATTCTGAGAATCCAAAATATTCTTTTGGTAAATGTAAGCTTTGCAATTATCCAATAATTATTCCTTCCAACTTTTCACGTCTCATTTATTGCTACTCGTATCAATAAAGTAAAGCGTGTGTACCACATTTCACTAATTTAGATATATTGATAAAGTCTCTCTCTCTCTCTCTCTCTCTCTCTCTCTCTCTCTCTCTCTCTCTCTCTCTCTCTCTCTTTCAGGAAATAGAGATTTTCAACCATTTCTTGGGAATTTCACTGGCGCTAGTCCAACTGTCAATTTTTTAGACATAGGTCTGACATTTATTAGATCTCTAAATGCTTGATTAATTTCCATTTGAGCGAAAGCATAAATGTGTATGAACAGAAAGTGCGTTCTATTCAACTTGAAATTTGAAAGATCTTAAAATTAATTCTATGTTCTCAAAGTTCTATTTTTTTTTGTTCTGTTTGAGTTGATAGAAAGAACAAATATGAGCAACTATTTTCCTATTCTTTACAGATTCTCCACTGTCCTCATACACCTGACAACACCGAGATTACCAAACAATTCTTTTTCACCCAAGGGGTTACTGCACTGTAACTGTTCAGTGACCACTTTCCTCTCGGTAAGGGTAGAGAGAGAGAGAGAGAGAGAGAGAGAGAGAGAGAGAGAGAGAGAGAGAGAGAGAGAGAGAGAGAGAACAGTAATTGACCTCAGCATTGTGCTTTTTATACAAGGATTTCATACGTGAAATGAAAATTCTAAGATCATACCTCCATCAATGTACTCATGCATCTTGTATTCCTAGATACAGGAAGTTATTCACACTGGTCATACATTACTATAAGTACAATTAAACTCTACAAAATTTCTCTCTCTGCCTCATTTTCTTAAGATATCAACAAGGCCTCGGTCTTCAAAAAAAAAAAAAAAAAAAAAAAAAAAATATGTTACAAATTTAACGAGTATCACATGGAAAGGAAACTGTTCATCCTCGTCCCTTTAAACTCCCAATCACCGTCTTTTAGGGCTCCTGATTAATTTCCCTATTCGACACTCCTTTCGTAACCTTAAAGAATAAGAGGATTGGAAAGAGTTCTGAGTAGATCTAAATCAGGCAGAGCTCAGTTGGGGGCACCAGAAGATGTTCTGATTTCTTGGCTTTCAAAGAAGTAAGAGACTCCCTTCACGGAAAGGGAAAATATTCCTTCAATCACTTTAACTTTTTATTCATGTTAACGTGTTCTCTGCCGTCAATGAAGTTTGTCACATATAGGTTTTAGTCAATTTACACGAATTTAATAGCCATGGATTTTCTGCTCATGTAAAACCGAAGTACACTAAAGTAACAGGTATATTTGTTCCAATAGGGTAAATCTTATTCGTCATAGGCAGCAAAGATATTTGTTATTTTGATTATAAATTGTCTAAGTATATAATTACATGTACATTATAGTTTTATATATATATATATATATATATATATATATATATATATATATATATATATATATATATATATATATATATATACATGGATTTATATAAATATATATAATATACATATATATATACATACATATATAAATATATATATATATATATATATATATATATATATATATATATATATATATATATATATATATATATATATATATAGAGAGAGAGAGAGAGAGAGAGAGAGAGAGAGAGAGAGAGAGAGAGAGAGAGAGAGAGCATATATATATATATATATATACACATACATACATACGTATTTAGAACTTTCTTTAACTTGGTTTTTAATGTTCAATAATATCATGATTGTGTTTCGACCACATTCAGATATGTTGCATAAGAGTTGCAGAGCAAAACAACAGGTCCTGTGACCAATGACGAAGTCCCTCTCTAACGAAGTCTGGACGCAGCTGGCCGGGCAATTACATAATTCCTAATTGTCTTTAATCCTACTTAAGATAGATTGGTCATTGGAGTCTACTTCCCATCTCAACCTCTTCAGTTAAATAAGATGATACTTTATTCATATATGCTTTAAGATTGAAAGGGTTAAAGGTCACTCATGAATGGCAGAGGCAAGGGACAGTGACAATACCCTAGAGACTGACCATATATACTTTCGACTGGCTACACTATAAAAGTGTTACATGCATACACTATTTATAAGACGTTCAATTATATGTACTTAATCATATTCACTGATTTATAAGCGACTGGCAGCAGTGTGTTTTTATATTATATATTTAGCGATTACGATTATATGAAGGAACCGTCTTTGAAAAGGAGGAAGCATTGAAGACCTTATAAGGGAAAAAATGTAGGTAAAACAATCATGATCACAGAAATACTTATAATTTTCTTTATAGCAAAATTAAAGAACTGATATTGTATCACTTGGATCATGAATCAGAGCCGTTTTTTTTCACTAGGAAAACATTTAGAAATAAAATTATTGATCATATGGAAAGTAATTCGAATACACAAAAGTAAATATCGTTGGTTCTAGACTTCTATTTTAACAACAGGTATTTTGCTAGGAGAAAAAAAAAAAAAAAAAAAAAAAAAAAACCACCCTGTGCATCAGGTTATGGTTGGGGAGAGTAAGGTTAGGCTTCATCGTTGCAATTCTTCTTGTAATATTATCGCGGTTACTTTGAACTAAAATGGGTTTTATGACATTAATCGTGTATTTATTAATCTAGTTATCTTAGCACGGGTAGCAGAAGGATAAAAGAACATGAAAATCGTTAACATTAAAGAGACAATAGATCACGTTCAGCAGGTTATCCTTATGATATTGAATGTACCTTAGATAGTCATTAAAGAAAGAAGCTGTTTCAAAGATGCGTAAAAATGTCTTGAAAAATAGAAGCAGAAAGCCTAGTTAAGTACGTATCTAAAGATAATGGTCTTTACATGATAATATTTTCTATAACACATTGATGTAAAACATTAGATATTATAAGTAAATAAAAAAATGGCAAGTACACGGCAACAAATAACAAACTCATGCAGTAAATCATGAAGGTGACAAATCACTTTTGAAATTTCATAAATTCTGGATAATTTTTTTTTTTTTTTTTTTTTTCTCTTAGAGCAACTACGTATGAACATCTGCTTATTATCGTACTAAACATTTACATAATTGACGCGTCATCCTCATTACCAAAGCATAAATTTAGTAAATAATTTTAGGGGTCTCGATCAAGCAAGAGGGGGGGGGGGGGGGCGGGCAGTCTTTCAATTGCCACTGACCTACATTGCCTGGAAAAATAATAACTCGTTTTAGCGCCGGACATTTTCTGATGCTCAAACCAAATTCAGTGAAAAACTCTGAGCAGAGAAATCTCTTCTAATTGAAACTTGGAGTCCAGTTTGAATAAGCAGTCGGTCTTAATATTGAGGCGCTAAATTATTGCATAATATTTTCTCATATTCTCGGAAATACCTAAATGTTCTTTCATGATTTAGGAGGAGAAAATGTTTGAGTCAAAGAATTTAATTTCATGATTATGAATACCCGATATTACCTGGTTTAAATATTATGATGCGCATATTATTTTTAGGTAATACAGTATATTTAGAATTAAAATGATAAACAAGATGAAGTAACATCTAACATTTCTTCTTAGTTTTCAACCTTTTCATACATTTACAAAACAGGTATTTGCACCTTATACCGTCTGTCATTCGTTCCATTCCAGTACTCCAGTTATTATTTAATCTTTCTAAATAAAAGTGATTCCAATCACAACTTATTGTGCATATAACATCCTTGACTAATAGGTATTGCCATCATCTATAGCGCCTTCATCCCTATGCAATGGACATTGTTCCGACTTGTTCGTCCCGTATATTATTATTGACACCCGGCAGCAAGTCATAGATAAACCTCATTGCCACAAATAAATCTTCAACAATAAATTTCATACGTATGCTTAAATTCTAATTGTCCTTTCAAGGACAAACACACGCATATATGCACACACGGTATATATACATATGTATATATATGTATATATACACACACACATACACACACACACACACATATATATATATATATATATATATATATATATATATATATATATATATATATATATATATATATAGGAGCCTTTATATATCAGCGGCCAGTTCCTCCAAAGCGCATAAAATATGGACACCAACTAAACTAAACTCCCCCCCCCCATTACCTAACCTATTAACGCCCCCTACAACCCCTTACACTGCTGTATTCATAATCAGCCGTCATCATACATACAGGTGGCCACTATCATACATACACCCTTATATATATATATATATATATATATATATATATATATATATATATATATATATAATATATATATATATATATATATATATATATATATATATATATATATATATATATATATATATATATATAGACAGATAGCTAGGTAGAAAAATATTAGAGCAACTTCTTCACCCATTATATTCCAAAGGTATCTTGACATATGTTCATCCCCACTTACAACAGCTGTTATATCATCTACCGATAGAGATAAGAAATTTACATTTCATTAATCATGATTTTTCTGGTACTTGTCACTAGAATTTCTTATAAGGTTTTCTAGAAGCTGTCTATTGATAATATCTTTATCATGAATAAGATTTAGTTTCTTAGTTTTAAAACTGCAGGCTCATGTCTTTACGGATATTTTTTTTTTCTTTTAACAAAGCCGCAAAAACTCTTCTTATTAAGATCTTTGGACATTTCATCAGGAAAAAGACTTCTTTTACCAATCTGTGTTTATATTTCAATATCTCTTGAACTCTGACAATTCTCACACAGGCCAATTAGCATAGATATTAGCAATGCGTGGAGTTTCACGCAGATAATTTGCATGTGACCCAAAACGAAATGCCGAAGGAAACTGTTGCGAGCTTTGCATTTTATCTGCAGGAAATCCTGCAACGGTAAGACCTGGTCTTCAATCTTCAATGGAAATGCAGCATTTGGCTTCGTCTCTCTTCCCCGCTGGGTACCACCTCCCCATTCCAGCCGATTCCCTTTTATAAATTCCCCATAAGGATTGAGGGTGTTTTATTTATCGTGGTTTTCACATTTATTTATCAACGATTTAAAGTTTAAAGTAAAAACAAAGTTTTCATGGTGACCGAATCCTCAAGTTTTTTTTTTCTTTTTTTTATGAACATTCTCTATAGTCACGCTTGTTACTTAGCTTGTCGGCAACACTCGACGTATGCAGTTAATTCTAATAGTCAGGCCTTCTCCATCATGATGTTCAATACTATAAAGTATTCTAGAAGTTTTATTCCAGCTGTGACCAAGTTATGGAATGATCTTCCTAATCGGGTAGCTGAATGAGTAAAACTTCCAAAGTTCAAACTTGCAGTAAATGTTTTTGTGTTGAACAGGCTGAAATAAGCCTCTTTATATAGTTTATATGTGAAAGATCTCTTTCACTGGTGTTATTGATCTAAAAGTATTTTATGTTAATTTATTCATTACTTCTCATATAGTCTATTTATTTCCTTATTTCCTTTCCTCGCTGTGATATTTCTCCCCGTTGGAGCCCTTGGGCTCATAGCACCCTGCTCTTCCAAAAAGGGGGTTGTAGCTTAGCCAGTAATAATAATAATAACAATAACAACAACAACAACAACAACAATAATAATAATAATAATAATAGTAATAATAATAACCATAATAATAATAATAATAATATTTTTAGCTGTGTTTATTTTGAAACGTCCATTTTGAGGGATTTCTCCGATGTGAGAAGGTGGGACGAAGTGGCAGGTTGGCTGTTCCATCCCTTTCTAGTACGCCCACATTGCTGCCAGAACTTACCCACGCCCTCGATCACTGGTCTTTTTCACTTAGGAGCCTCGGTGAGTTATTACTTTTGACCTTCTCAACTCAAACGGAAAAGCAACAGGAGACACTCTGAGGAGCTTACGAAAACCAAAAGGATATCAAGGAGTCCTTTAGCTTGTTAACATTTGCGTTCACCTTCTAACTTTAGTTGCTTTGCATTCCTCCGGAAGCATCGTAGGAAACGGCTTGTATAAAAGCTTATGCTTGCAATGGAAGTAGGAAGCTCAGGCAGCGGTAATGGAAATCATCATATAAAAGTGCCAAAACAGGAACTTCAAAACAGGCGTGTAAGAAGGTTTATGTAAACTCTTCTCCTTGTCTTTAGGCATCATTTCTTCTTGATATATTGCTCTTAATAAATGCAGCATTCATTTTTACAACTCTATGGCTAGTATCCTCGCCATTTCAATTTGAAACAGTGAATGGACTTGGTGCTTCCTAATTTTTCATTTTACTTAATGTCCAGCTCTCTCTCTCTCTCTCTCTCTCTCTCTCTCTCTCTCTCTCTCTCTCTCTCTCTCTCTCTCTCTCACACACACACACACACATATATATATATATATATATATATATATATTATATATATATATATATATATATATATATATATATATATATATATATATATATATATATATATATAAATACACCCACACACACACACACATATATATATATATATATATATATATATATATGCATATATATATGTATATGTATATATATAAATATAAATATATATATATATATATATATATATATATATATATATATATATATATATATTTTTTTTTTTTTCTCTTCTTGTAACATGGGACTTAAAACATATAATTTGATTTACAGTTATGATCAAGTTTCGACAAGGAATAAAGTAAATAAATTGTAATTTTCAATTCAATTGAAATGATAAACTTTTGCTAAAGATCTGTCACACTATATCAACAACAACAAAACACCCAAAAAACTTGACCCGATTAATTAAGAATAATAAAAGTTTAATGAACCTCAATCAAACATCACAAACTTCCCCCAATTACAAAATCTGAAGGTTCCATGCTCTTAACTACCATTTCAAATATGTATAATCTTAATATTATAAATAACAGAAATGATAGAAAATGCCTTTCACCGTCGTTTATGAAATCAAATATATATGCTACAATATGTTATTTTGTCTTTCATTCATAACATATTATTGGGGGAAAAGTTATATTGAAAGTGTTTGAAATTTCAAAAGAAATTTGAAATGTATGGTTTTACCTCCCAGAGTTTTATATACTGCAAGAGAACCAATAATAAATTACTTTACATTTTTTTATACCGAGATTTACGGGAAAATATATTTTCTCTTTTATATGGTAAAATTTCGATAAAAATTTGACTGATGGATATGTCAGTAATATTTTTCGAATTTTGACATACATCAATACAATACATCTTTTTTATCCGAAGTTTATACTAGATGAATATCAAAGATATTATTTTTTCTTTTCCATTTAAAGGGAATTTAACCCGGAAATGACTAACGTTTATTTATCGGAAAAGTAAGAGGACGACTGATTGGGATTTTCATATTTTTCATTCAACAAATTCAAGTGCAAAACAGCTCATTCTCATACATGTTATAATAGCTTCAGTAGATTAACTAAAAATAAAGTTACGTTAGCATTTTATAATTTGCGTGTGCGTGTGTGTGTATTGTAAGTATATGTGTTAGCAAGTTTATTCTTAAAAATATTCAAAATGACACACAGATATAGTCATACACATACACACACCTACACACATACACATACACACAAACACTTATATATATATATATATATATATATATATATATATATATATATATATATATATATATATATATATATATATACATATCATTAAAATACCATAAATAGACGTTTGTGGAAGGACATGTCTGAGGCCTTTGTCATGATGTGGACGAACAACAGCTAATGATTGATATAATATATATATATATATATATATATATATATATATATATATATATATATATATATATATATATAAAAAAAAGTGTGTGTGTGTTTGTGTGTGTAATAACGCATCACTAATACCTTTCGATATTGAATTCACTTTGCCACGGAATCAGAGACCCATAAGGAAATTCTACCTTTATAAAATCAAAGTATTAAGTCTCATTTAAGAAATTGGATACCGTCCTTTCGAGGAACTCTAGTAGCTAAAGGTGGCTGGGAATAAGAAAGATCCTCTCCCTTTTCCCTCAATTTGTCAAAAAAAAAAAAAAAAAAAAAAAAAAAAAAAAAAAGTGTGTCCCTAGGCAACGCGTTGAGTCAATATATATAAGATAATACAGGGAAGATGTATTCTTTTGTACACAATAAACATTCAGTTAAGTGCTGCCTCTGTTCTTGACAAAAATGTTTAAGCCAATAAACTGATACTTTAGGTATACTGAATGAAAAGACGTTTACTTAATCTATTGTTTTCAAGTGAAAAGTTGATGTTGATGTGTATACCTTATCGAGTATAGTATCTTTTTTGTTTTTGTTTTTATAATTGAATGTGTTAGCATTTACGCTTCATGTTTATTCTATTAACAATAATTTGCCTTTTTGCCTTGGTGTTTGTCTATGTTTAACGAAAGACTCTTTCAGTTTCATGATGTATTTTGTCATCCTTATCATAGCATGTATGCTACTGTGGCGTATTACGAGAGAAAATTAGTTTTTTAAGTAATTGTTGTGCTCATATGTGTTCTTTGGCATATTTAATCTTCTGTACTATGAGGTGAGCAACTTTAACGGCAACATTACTATTGTAAGACCCAAAACACCAATCTGAAACTAATTACTAATCATTCTATAAAAAAAACTATATAATTTAAGGTTGAAACTTATATAAGCATCATTAAATCAAATATTATTTTTTTCATAAAATTCGTAAATACAGAAGTCTATCCATCGAGAATCATCACGTGTATAAGAGACAGATTTTTTTTTCTTTTTTATCTAACCATGAATGAAGAGACAAGGTTACCGTGAGACCACATGTAAAGAAAGAAGCAAAAATGAAGCTCAAAGACAAAAGTAAACCACAAAAAGAAAACCTGAATTTGAAAAGGATTTCTCTTCCTCTTCATAGAACTTAAAAAGAAAGAAAAACGGCGAATATTTTACTACATAAAATGAAGAGAGGTTGTCGTCTTTGGGAACATTTGTTAATGAGTTTTGCTTTATTTCCTAAAGGAATAAAAAGAAGAAGCAAAAAGGGAAAGGTTGTAGTTTCAACTGCAGATTTCCAAACCTGAGTTCCAACACAATAGATTTGGCTTCACAAAAGGAACCCACCGCCACCAAGAACACTTCAAAGGTGTTAATAGAAGCTTTCATTTTAGAAAGGACAGAAGGAATGGCATTTCTTTATTATTCTTTTTAATGATGAGAGGAATTATTAGATCTGCAAAATATAAAATTGGACGATTTCAACTTTACTCTAAAAGTATAAGAACTCTTTTCATGAGAAATCTACAAAATTTCAGGTAATTATGTTTTGTTGTGTAAGTTTATTTAAAGTCCTGTAAGTTTAATTAGTGGCAATCAGTTTTCCTCAAGAACGTTACAACTGATGGCAAAGAATTAGCCAAGGCTTGGTTATTTTACAAAACAATCTAAACTTTGTGAGTTTGTGAGTTTTACCTTGAAAACTATAAATAACATTGCTTCATTTTCGCTTTTGAAACATTTTAAACAATAGAAAAATTCCCCAAACCTGTTAAAATTACATATAAACAAGTAATGAGACGCATGCCATTATATTTTCGTGATTCTGTGAAATTCTCAACGAGGAAAGTATTTGACAATATTACAATGCGCAGTAAAAATGTCTTCCTTCCTCTCACTTTGTTATTCGTCTATAGGAACATACACACGCACTGTAATGGATGATACAACTAATTAAACAAAACAGAAGTATCTGTCGACAATTTCAAGAATATTATTATAAATTTGGTAAAGACAAAATGACCTAAAATATCCTGGCTCCAAAAAGTTGATTGAGAACACCACAAGTTAAATTCATTTTATGAATTTCGATTGTAGAGTAATGAAACTTGCAGGAATTAACTGGCATGTAAAAAGCTGGAAGGTCATGGTCAAAGGTCAAGGTCAAGCAAAAGGTCAAATTTCGGTCATAATTTCAATCCTAAAGTAATGTAACTTGCAGGGATTTTAACCTGTTGTGTAAAGATCTGGAAATGGTTAAATTTTGGAAGGTCAAAGGTCAAAGGCACGGACGAACAAAACGCACATATCACGTAATCAGCCATAAGTTTGGACATTCTTGTTACAGACTTCAAACTTGGTTCATATTTGAGTGTATGAAAATCTACGCCAATTAATACATGTAAAGTTCAATGTCAAGATCGAACAAGAGGTCGAGAAATAAGTTACCGCAGCGGAGGTCTGCGCGCTACTGAGTGCCCCTCTAGTAAACATAGGTTTTTGAATATATATTTGTAAACCCATCAGTATTATTCAAGCTCTCAACTTACATATTTTCGAGGAGAATATTATCTAAATTTGAGGTTACAAGAATTTTCTAGTCTCTGAATCACCGGAGCATTTTCGCTTCGTATATGAAGGCAATTTATTGGTCTCTTATCGGAAATCAATGGAATCCCTTTCTTGCTTTAACTCTGTAAGTGACGTGTTTTGATGTTTGCAAATTTCCTCTGTTTTAAATCTTGGGAGAGTATGTTGTTCAGGTCATACGAGAACAATTGACAATAATGTTCGGCTGTACAATTTGTTTCAATATTTTCACTTTTTGTTTATAGTTTTCGTATTACATGACATCGTTCACGGTGTTATGGCAAATAAATTGTCTTAGCGTCTTAAAAAAAAAAAAAAAAAAAAAAAACCTAAGAAAGCTATAATAATGGTAACTGGTGTCTACAGGTCTCCTTTTCTATAATGTAGCATTTATTGGTAGTCTATTGGAAACGTTCCCTACTCGCATTCCGTGTGATTGGGAGTTCAAGCCCAGTTCAACCTTTCTAGTTTTAAGTAGTTTTTCCACAGCCTCACTGTTCTTGTCAGCTAAAGATGAGTCATCAGTAGCCGTTATGTGGCCCTCCTTGGTTCTAGCTTGGGTGGTTAGGGTGCTTAGGCGATGTTTATATGTATAAATATAAATATATATATATATATATATATATATATATATATATATATATATATATATATATATATATATATATATAGTATTTGGGCGGTCTCTAGGACATTATCCTGTCCCTTGTCTAAAGCTACCACTAATGATGACTTTTAAAATCATTGAATGGCAAATATATATATATATATATATATATATATATATATATATATATATATATATATATATATATATATATATATATATATATATATATATATATATATATACTGTTTCCTTAAATTTGCTTTTGAACGTTACGAAGGGTGTTGACTTAATTTTCACTCTTTGATTGATACTAAATAAATGTTGGGTAAGACTTGGGATTAATTAACTTACTAATTCGTGTCAAAGGAAAACAATTGCACATAAGTTAATCTGTCTACAGTCTTTTGCAATTCGGAAACTTTTGCTTTATAAGAATTCATAGAAGCATTGAGACAATTATGAAGTTTATCACATGACAGTGAACAATATATTTTCTGGCGAGAAACTCAAATTATGCAAAGTTTCTTTGAGTGAAAAGGTTAAGTATGCTGTACATATTTCCTTGGTTGTCCAGGAGCAGTGAAAGAACACACGATGCCTTGAATACCGTTTCAAAGCCAATAAAGTTTATTACTTATCCCTGATTACAGTGAAGATGTTGTATCTTACATAAAATTAATGTTTAACTGCCTTCTTCCCTTGTTTAGGGTTGTGACAGCCGATTTGGTAATGTCCCTGACTGATAAACGCCAGACTGGGGTTCAAGTCCCGCTCAAACTCGCTAGTTTCTTTGGTCGCTGCAACCTCACCATCCTTATAAGCTAAGGATGGGGGGTTTGGGGGAGCCTATAGGTCTATCTGCTGAGTCATCTAGCAGTCATTTGTCCTAGCTTGGGTAGCGAGGGGGCTTGGGCGCTGATCATATGTATCTATGGTCAGCCTCTAGGGGACTGTCCTGCTCAATGGGACCAAGTCACTGTCCCTTGCCCCTGCTATTCAGGAGTGGTCTTTAAACCTTTAAGTGTTGCAAGTCGCTAAGCTGCAGCGTCCTTTCGTGTATCAATTAAAGGACATTAAGGAGCTTTCCTCTTTAAGAATAATGGCTCTATTATTATTATTATTTTTTTTTCCGACTTAATTTCAAAGAATAATAATACTCTGGCGGTGAAAATTGGCTAAGGAAAATATACTCTAAAAGCTTTCATGATTTACTGAAGCTTAACTGCATTACTTTTATCGATAACAGAAAAATTAAGTTACTTTTTTCGCTTTTGTAAAAATAATATTATGTACAAAGTCATGCGAATATTCAGTAAAATAAAGGTAAAGTATTTCTTTATGGTAGTACGTTGGCCAAGGCCCAAGGCACCCATTGAGATACTACCGATAGAGTTATTGGGTCCTTTGACTGGCCAGATAGTACTACATTGGAACCCTCTCTGGTTACGGCTTATTTTTCCCTTTCTCGTTATGCCTTATTTTTCCCTCACCTACACATACACCGAATAAATTCTCCTCTTTCCTCATACATCTGAAAATACTAAGATAACCGAAAAATTGGTCTTCGCTCATGTGGTTAACTACTCTACTATAATTGTTCAGTGGCTACTTTCCACTTTGTAAGGGCAGAAGCTCTTTATCTATGGTAAGCATCTCTTGTAGGAGAAGGACACTCCAAAGTCAAACCACTGTTCTCTAGTCTTGGGTAGTTACCATAGCCTCTGTACCATGGTCTTCCACTGTCTTGTTTTAGAATTCTCTTTCTTGAGGGTACAAGCATGTTAACATTGCTCCCTGTTTCCTTATTTCTTTTTCTCATTGGGCTATTTTTTTGTTGGTGTAGTCCATAGGCTTATAGCATCTTGATTTCCCATCTAGGGTTGTAGTTTAGCTGCTAATAATAATAATAATAATAATAATAATAATAATTATTATTATTATTATTATTATTATTATTATTATTATTATTATTATTATTATTATTATTATTATTATTTACCACTTCGACAGTAGGTGAAACTTGGAAAAGTTGAAAGGCAATTCACATCCCAAGTTATTGTTTGCGAAAAAGGTATGTGTAAAAGCTTTATGGATGGAAACATCCATATAATAATTGTAGATTATATCCACCTTTCTGAAAAATAAAATTATCGGTAAGTTTTATGGATTATATGAATTACAACATATTGTTAATTATGTCTAAACAGACAAATATATGCACAGCCTTGATTCTATTGAATAACTGAATGAAAAATAGCTTTCAGAATTTGATGTATCTTAATCCTGATAATTAATTGTATTTCCGCTCCTAATAAAGTCACCGATTAATAGAGGTATTTTGAAGATTTTTACTCTTTTTCAGAATTCATAACACCAAGACCTTCGCTAATGTCTGTAATATACTAAAGTCAGTTTGTAAAAATGATGAATATTCCTTAAAACAATGAGAGAATAGAAAAGAATAGATATAAAAGTCGCAGAATAAAAGAAGCTACCGCGAGACCACATGAAATAAAAGACAAAAATTGAGACAAAAGTAAAAGACAAAACCTTCACCTCCAATGGGAAATGGAGTCTGCCTCTTCAAAGAACACGAGGGAATCTAAAAGAACAATTGTTATTTCTGATCTCTTTTACTTAGCGAATGAGAAGAGGTGGTCGTCTTCAGGAGCATTTGCTAATGGCGGTTGCCCTTCGCCAGTGAATAAAAGAAAAAAAAGTGTGAAAGAAAATCCTGCTGCAATTTCAACTGCAGATTTTCAAACCGGAGTTCTTGACGAGATATTTCTCTTGATAATGGGACTGTGTCCGGACAAGAATACATCAGAGATCTTAATGCGAGTTTCATCAAGGGAAGAAGATTCGGTACTTTTTATTCTTCTTAGCCGAAGCATTAATACAGACGAGTCCATGATGGTATAAGATTTTGCAAAATGAAATTCATGGCTGACTTTTCTGGTTATTTATATTTCCTTAAATTTGAGTTCCTTCAAATAGATAATCATGTGAAAATTTCTGTTAAAATCAAGACCAACTCCACAAGCTGATTGTTTTATGTAAGAGTGGACATGCATCTATATTTCTATTGCTAAGAAAATTTGGAATTTAGATGGTAACAGATTAAATAGAATGTTAGTTCAATAAACTGAAATAAACCCTACAAATTAGCTATAAAACATCTACTAATGCTTTGGTCATTTTAGTTCATCGCCAACGATTTTGGCGTTTTTATCTATATAAGCTAGTCAGTAACTCAGATGGCTTTCAATCTATAGTTGAAAAATGAGTATTTTTGCATGAGTTTCACGGAAAAATAAAAGTTTTGTCAACACTGATCCCTAGAGGGCAAAGGTGGTAATGTTATCCTCTGGCAAATTGAAGAATCCTTATGTAAATGAATATCAGAAATGTCCGAAGAAAAGAAGGAAATGTTTAAGCCAGATTTATCCGGTACCCCAAGTATGAACGAAAATATCACGGTCATGGGTACTTTGAGTACGACATTTGGCACTTATCATTGACACTGAATCCTAAACTTGTACACCTGGGGAAGATGGAGAGTTTCACACGGGATATGTCTTTCCTTATATTATGTCCCAGTACAGATTCCCTTAGTCCTATTTTCAAGATGTAGGTGACTGTTTCTGTATAATTACAGAATAATTCTGAGAATCCAAAATATTCTTTTGGTAAATGTAAGCTTTGCAATTATCCAATAATTATTCCTTCCAACTTTTCACGTCTCATTTATTGCTACTCGTATCAATAAAGTAAAGCGTGTGTACCACATTTCACTAATTTAGATATATTGACAAAGTCTCTCTCTCTCTCTCTCTCTCTCTCTCTCTCTCTCTCTCTCTCTCTCTTTAAGGAAATAGAGATTTTCAACCATTTCTTGGGAATTTCACTGGCGCTAGTCCAACTGTCAATTTTTTAGACATAGGTCTGACATTTATTAGATCTCTAAATGCTTGATTAATTTCCATTTGAGCGAAAGCATAAATGTGTACGAACAGAAAGTGCGTTCTATTCAACTTGAAATTTGAAAGATCTTAAAATTAATTCTATGTTCTCAAAGTTCTATTTTTTTTTGTTCTGTTTGAGTTGATAGAAAGAACAAATATGAGCAACTATTTTCCTATTCTTTACAGATTCTCCACTGTCCTCATACACCTGACAACACCGAGATTACCAAACAATTCTTTTTCACCCAAGGGGTTACTGCACTGTAACTGTTCAGTGACCACTTTCCTCTCGGTAAGGGTAGGAGAGAGAGAGAGAGAGAGAGAGAGAGAGAGAGAGAGAGAGAGAGAGAGAGAGAGAGAGAACAGTAATTGACCTCAGCATTGTGCTTTTTATACAAGGATTTCATACGTGAAATGAAAATTCTAAGATCATACCTCCATCAATGTACTCATGCATCTTGTATTCCTAGATACAGGAAGTTATTCACACTGGTCATACATTACTATAAGTACAATTAAACTCTACAAAATTTCTCTCTCTGCCTCATTTTCTTAAGATATCAACAAGGCCTCGGTCTTAAAAAAAAAAATATATATATATATTACAAATTTAACGAGTATCACATGGAAAGGAAACTGTTCTTCCTCGTCCCTTTAAACTCCCAATCACCGTCTTTTAGGGCTCCTGATTAATTTCCCTATTCGACACTCCTTTCGTAACCTTAAAGAATAAGAGGATTGGAAAGAGTTCTAAGTAGGTCTAAATCAGGCATAGCTCATTTGGGTGCACCAGAAGATGTTCTGATTTCTTGGCTTTTAAAGAAGTAAGAGACTCCCTTCAAGGAAATGGGAAAATATTCCTTCAATCCCTATAACTTTTTATTCATGTTAACGTGTTCTCCGTCGTCAATGAAGTTTGTCACATATAGGTTTTAGTCAATTTACACGAATATAATAGCCATGGATTTTCTACTCGTGTAAAACCGAAGTACACTAAAGTAACAGGTATATTTGTTCCATATAGGGTAAACCTTATTCGTCATAGGCAGCAAAGATATTTGTTATTTTGATTATAAATTGCATAAATATATAATTACATGTACATTATAGTTATATATACACACACACACACACACACACACACACATATATATATATATATATATATATATACATATACATTTAAATTTATATATATATATATATATATATATATATATATATATATATAATATATATATATATATATATATATATATATATATATATATATATATAGATACACACACACACACACACACACACACATATATATATATATATATATATATATATATATATATATATATATATATATATTTAGAACTTTCTTTAACTTGGTTTTTAATGTTCAATAAAATCATGATTGTGTTTTGACCACATTCAGATATGTTGCATAAGAGTTGCAGAGCAAAACAACAGGTCCTGTGACCAATGACGAAGTGCCTCTCTAACGAAGTCTGGACGCAGCTGGCCAGGCAATTACATAATTCCTAATTGTCTTTAATCCTACTTAAGATAGATTGGTCATTGGAGTCTACTTCCCATCTCAACCTCTTCAGTTAAATAAGATGATACTTTATTCATATATGCTTCAAGATTGAAAGGTTTAAAGGTCACTCATGAAGGCAATGGACAGGGACAATACCCTAGAGACTGACAATATATACTTTCGACTGGCTACACTATAAAAGTGTTACATGCATACACTGATTACAAGACGTTCAATTATATCTACTTAATCATATTCACTGATTTATAAGCGACTGGCAGCAGTGTGTTTTTATATTATATATTTAGCAATTGCGATTATATGAAGGAACCGTCTTGGAAAAGGAGGAAGCATTGAAGATCTTATAAGGGAAAAATATAGGTAAAACAATCATGATCACAGCTATAGTTATAGTTTTCTTTACAGCAAAATTAAAGAACTGATATTGTATCACTTGGATCATGAATCAGAGCCGTTTTTTTTTACTAGGAACACATTTAGAAATAAAATTATTGATCATATGGAAAGTAATTCGAATACACAAAAGTAAACATCGTTGGTTCTAGACTTCTATTTTAACAACATGTATTTTGCTAGGAGAAAAAAAAAAAAGAAAAAAAAAAAAACACCTTGTGCCTCAGGTTAGGTTGGGGAAAGTAAGGTTAGGCTTCATCTTTGCAATTCTTCTTGTAATATTATCTCGGATACATTTAACTGAAATGGGTTTTATGACATTAATCGTGTATTTATTAATATAGTTATCTTAGCAAGGGTTGCAGAATGACAAAAGAACATGAAAATCGTTAACATTAAAGAGACAATAGTTCACGTTCAGCAGGTCATCCTTATGATATTGAATGTATCTTAGATAGTCATTGAAGAAAGAAGCTGTTTCAAAGGTGCGTAAAAATGTCTTGAAAGCTATTAACAGAAAGCCTAGTTAAGTACGTTTCTAAAGATATGGTTTTTACATAACAATATTTTCTATAACACATTTATGTAAAACATTAGATATTATAAGAAAAAAAAACTTTGCAACTACGCGACAACAAAATAAAAAACTCGTGCAATAAATCATGTAGGCTACAAATCAACTTTGAAATTTCATAAATTCCCAATAAGCATTTTTTTTTTTCTTTTTTATTAATGAGCAATTACGTATGAGCATCAGCTTATTGTCGTACTAATTATTTACATAATTGACGCGTCATCCTCATTACCAAAACATAAATTTAGTAAATAATTAGAGAAGTCTCGATCAAGCAAGAGGGGGGGGGGGGGGGGGGGCTGTCTCTCAATTGCTCCTGACCTACATTGTCTGGAAATATAATCATTTGTTTTAGTGTTGGACATTTTGTGATGCTCAAAACGAGTTCAGTGAAAAACTCTCAGCAGAGAAATCTCTTCTAATTAAAACTTGGAGTTCAGTTTGAATAAGCAATCGGTCTTAGCATTGAGGCGCTAAATTCCTGCATAATATTTTCTCAGATTCTCAGAAATACCTAAATGTTCTTTTATGATTTAGGAGGAGAAAATGTGTGAGTCAAAGAATTTAATTTCATGATTATGAATACCCGTTATTACCTGGTTTAAATATTATGATGCACATATTATTTCAAGTAATAATGTATGTTTAGAATTAAAATCAAAGACAAGATGAAGTCACATGTAACTTTTCTTTGTTTTCAACTTTTTCATACATTTGCAAAACGGGTATTTGCACCGTATACCCTCTTTCATTCGTTCCATTCCAGTACTCCAGTTATTATTTAATCTTTCTAAATAAAAGTGATTCCAATCACAACTTATTGTGCATATAACATCCTTGACTAATAGGTATTGCCATCATCTATAACGTCTTCATCCCTATGCAATGCACATTATTCCGACTTGTTCGTCCCGTATAATATTATCGACACCCGGCATCAAATCATAGATCTACCTCATTGCCTCAAATAAATCTTCATTCATACGTATGCTTAAATTCTAATTGTCCTTTCAAGGTTGGCATTATTCAGAATTTTTCTTCTTTAAAATATCGTATGCATAAACTTTTCCAAGACCAGTCTTTTGCAGGATTAAGTTTCAAGTCACAGTCTGTTGCTCGCCGTGTATGATGACCTACATGATGGCCTGTATACACAATCGTACATATAGACTTGAACACAAACACACGCATATATGCACATACGGTATATATATATATATATATATATATATATATATATATATATATATATATATATATATATATATATATATATATATATATATATATATAAAGGAGCCTTTGTATATCAGCGGCCAGTTCCTCCGACGAGCATAAAATATGGATACCAACTAAACTTAACCCTTCCCCCCCCCCATTACCTAACCTATTATCGCCACCTACAAGCACTTACACTGCTGTATTCTTAGTCAGCCGTCATCATACATACAGGTGGCCACTATCATACATACACCTTTATATATATATATATATATATATATATATATATATATATATATAAATATATATATATATATATATATATATATATATATATATATATATATATATATATATATATATATATATATATATATATATGTTCATCCACACTTACAACAGCTGTTATATCATCTACCGATAGAGCTAAGAAATTTACATTTCATTAATCACGAATTTTCTGGTACTTGTCACTAAAATTTCTTTAAAGGTTTTCTAGAAGCTGTCTATTGATAATATCTTTATCATGAATAAGATTTAGTTTCTTAGTTTTAAAACTGCAGGCCTATGTCTTTACGGATATTTTTTTTTTCTTTCAACAAAGCCGCAAAAACTCTTCTTATTAAGATCTTCGGACATTTCATCAGGAAAAAGACTTCTTTTACCAATCTGTGTTTATATTTCAATATCTCTTGAACTCGGACAATTTTCACACAGGCCAATTAGCATAGATATTAGCAATGCGTGGAGTTTCACGCAGATAATTTGCATGTGACCCAAAACGAAATGCCGAAGGAAACTGTTGCGAGCTTTGCATTTTATCTGCAGGAAATCCTGCAACGGTAAGACCTGGTCTTCAATCTTCAATGGAAATGCAGCATTTGGCTTCGTCTCTCTTCCCCGCTGGTTACCACCTCCCCATTCCAGCCGATTCCCCCTTATAAATTCCCCATAAGGATTGAGGGTGTTTTATTTATCGTGGCATCTTGAAGGTTTTCACATTTATTTATCAAAGATTTAAATTTTAAAGCAAAAACAAAGTTTTACATGGCGACCAAATCTTTAAGTTTCTTTTTTTTTTTTTTTTTTCTTTTGATGGACATTCTCTATAGTCACGCTCGACGTATGCAGTTAATTCTAATAGTCAGGCCTTTTCCATCATGATGTTCAATACTATAAAGTATTCTATAGGTTTTATTCCAGCTGTGACCAAGTTATGGAATGATCTTCCTAATCAGGTAGCTGAATGAGTAAAACTTCCAAAGTTCAAACTTGCAGTAAATGTTTTTGTGTTGAACAGGCTGAAATAAGCCTCTTTATATAGTTTATAAGTGAAAGATCTCTTTTAATCGTGTTATTGATCTAAAAGTATTTTATGTTGATTTATTCCTTACTTCTCATATAGTTTATTTATTTCCTTATTTCCTTTCCTCACTGGGATATTTCTCCCCGTTGGAGCCCTTGAGCTTGTAGCATCCTGCTCTTCCAAATAGGGTTGTAGCTTAGCCAGTAATAATAATAATAACAACAACAACAACAACAACAACAATAATAATAATAATAATAATAATAATAATAATAATAATAATAATAATAATAATAATATTCTTAGCCATGTTCATTTTGAAACGTCCATTTTGAGGGATTTCTCCGATGTTAGATGGTGGGACGAAGTGGCAGGTTGGCTGTTCCATGCCTTTCTAGTACGCCCACATTGCTGCCAGAACTTACCCACGCCCACGATCACTGGTCTTTTTCACTTAGGGGCCTCGGTGAGTTATTACTTTTGACCTTCTCAACTCAAACGGAAAAGCAACAGGAGACACTCTGAGGAGCTTACGAAAACCAAAAGGATATCAAGGAGTCCTTTAGCTTGTAAACATTTGCGTTACCCTTCTAACTTTAGTTGCTTTGCATTCCTCCGGAAGCATCGTAGGAAACGGCTTGTATAAAAGCTTATGCTTGCAATGGAAGTAGGAAGCTCAGGCAGCGGTAATGGAAAACATCATATAAAAGTCCCAAAACAGGAACTTCAAAACAGGCGTGTAAGAAGGTTTATGTAAACTCTTCTCCCTGTCTTTAGGCATCATTTCCTCTTGATGTATTGCTCTTAATAAATGCAGCATTCATTTTTACAACTCTATGGCTAGTATCTTCACCATTTCAATTTGAAACTGTGAATGGACTTGGTGCTTCATCATTTTTCATTTTACGCAATGTCCAGCTCCTCTCTCTCATTTTCAGTATTCAATAAAAACTGTTCAGAATATTCTCTCCATCTCCTCTTGATGTCCTCATTCCTCTGCAATATATTTTAATCTCTATCCTTGAGGTCTCTCTCTCTCTCTCTCTCTCTCTCTCTCTCTCTCTCTCTCTCTCTCTCTCTCTCTCTCTCTCTCTCTCTCATATATATATATATATATATATATATAAATATAAATACACACATATATATGTATATATACATATATATACACATATCTATATACATATATATATATATATATATATATATATATATATATATAAATATATATATATATATATATGTATATATATATATATATATATATATATATATATATATGTATATATATATATATATATATATATATATATATATATATATATATATATATTTCTTCTTGTAACATGGGACTTAAAACATATAATTTGATTTACAGTTATGATCAAGTATCGATAAGGAATAAAGTAAACAAACTGTAACTTTCAATTCAATTGAAATGATAAACGTTTGCTAAAGGTCTGTCACACTATATCAACAACAACAAAACACCCAAAAAAACGTGACCCGATCAATTAAGAATAATAAAAGTTTAATGAACCTCAATCAAACATCACAAACTTCCCCCAATTACAAAATCTGAAGGTTCCATACTCTTAACTACCATTTCAAATATGTATAATCTTAATATTATAAATAATAGAAATGAAAGAAAATGCCTTTCACCGTCGTTTATGAAATGAAATATAAATGCTACAATATGTTATTTTGTCTTTCTTTCAAAATATATTATCGGGGAAAAAGTTATATTGAAAGTGTTTGAAATTTCAAAACAAATTTGAAATGTATGGTTTTACCTCCCGAGTTGTATATACTGCAAGAGAACCAATATAAAATTACTCTCCATTTTTTCATACCGAGATTTACCGGAAAATATATTTTCTTTTTTATACGGTAAACATTCCATAAAAATTTGAGTGATAGATATGTCAGTAATATTTTTATAATTATGACATATATCAATACAATACATCTTTTTTATCTGAAGTTTATACTAGATGAATCTTTTTTTTTTTTTTTTTTTTTTTTTTTTTTTTTTTTTTTTTTTTTTTTTTTTTTTTTTTTTGTGCAATTGGAATTCAAACCTAAAATGACTATCGCTTATTTATCCGAAAAGAAAGAGAACGACTAATTGGGATTTTCGTATTCTTTATTCAACAAGTTCAAGTGCAAAACAGCTCATACTCATATATGTTATAATAGCTTCAATAGATTAACTAAAGATAAAGTTGCGTTAGCATTTTATAATTTGCGTGTCTTGCAGCGGACGAACAACAACTAATGATATATGTATATATATATATATACATATATATATATATATATATATATATATATATATACATATACATATATATATATATATATATATATATATACATATACATATATATATATATATATATATATATATTTATATATATATTCATATAAATGTGTGTGTATGTTTGTGTGTAACAACGTATCACTAATACCTTTCGATATTGAATTCACTCCGCCTCGGGATCACAGACCCATAAGGAAATTCTACCTTTATAAAATCAAAGTATTAAGTCTCATTTAAGAAATTGGATACCGTCCTTTCGAGGAACTCTAGTAGCTAAAGGTGGCTGGGAATAAGAAAGATCCTCTCCTTTTTCCCTCAATTTGTCAAAAAAAAAAAAAAAAAAAAAAAAAAAAAAAAAAAAAAAAAAGAGAAAGAGTGTGTCCCTAGGCAACACGTTGAGTCAATATATATAGAGAATACAGTGGAGTTGTATTCTTTTGTAAACAATAAACATTCAGTAAAGTGCTGCCTCTGTTCTTGACAAAAATGTTTAAGCCAATAAACTGATACTTTAGGTACACTGAATGAAAAGACGTTTACTTAATCTATTGTTTTCAAGTGAAAAGTTGATGTTGATGTGTATACTTTATCGAGTATAGTATCTTTTTTTTTTTTTTTTTATAATTGAATGTGTTAGCATTTATGCTTTTTTGCCTTGGTGTTTGTCAATGTTTAACGAAAGACTCTCAGTTTTATGAGGTATTTTGTCATCCTTATCATAGCATGTATGCTACTTTGGCGTATTACGAGAGAAAATTAGTTTTTTAAGTGTTGTGCTCATATGTGTTCTTTGGCATATTTAATCTTCTGTACTATGAGGTGAGCAACTTTAACGGCAACATCACTATTGTAAGACCCAAAACACCAATCTGAAACTAATTACTAATCATTCTATAAAAACACTATATAATTTAAGGTTGAAACTTATATAAGCCTCATTAAATCAAATATTATTTTTTTTTCATAAAATTCGTAAATACAGAAGTCTAACTATCGAGAATCATCACGTGTATAAGAGACAGACTTTTTTTTTTTCTTTTTTATCTAACCGTGAATGAAGAGACAAGGTTACCATGAGACCACATGTGAAGAGAGAAGAAAAAATGAAGCTCAAAGACAAAAGTAAACCACAAAAAGGAAACTTTAATTTGAAAAGGGTTTCTCTTAGAACTCAAAAGAAAGAAAAACGGCGAATATTTTACTACATAAAATGAAGAGAGGTTGTCGTCTTTGGGAACATTTGTTAATGAGTTTTGCTTTATTTCCTAAAGGAATAAAAAGAAGAAGCAAAAAGGGAAAGGTTGTAGTTTCAACTGCAGATTTCCAAACCTGAGTTCCAACACAATAGATTTGGCTTCACAAAAGGAACCCACCGCCACCAAGAACACTTCAAAGGTGTTAATAGAAGCTTTCATTTTAGAAAGGACAGAAGGAATGGCATTTCTTTATTATTCTTTTTAATGATGAGAGGAATTATTAGATCTGCAAAATATAAAATTGGACGATTTCAACTTTACTCTAAAAGTATAAGAACTCTTTTCATGAGAAATCTACAAAATTTCAGGTAAATATGTTTTGTTGTAAGTTTATTTAAAGTCCTGTAAGTTTAATTAGTGGCAATCAGTTTTCCTCAAGAACGTTACAACTGATGGCAAAGAATTAGCCAAGGCTTGGTTATTTTACAAAACAATCTAAACTTTGTGAGTTTGTGAGTTTTACCTTGAAAACTATAAATAACATTGCTTCATTTTCGCTTTTGAAACATTTTAAACAATAGAAAAATTCCCCAAACCTGTTAAAATTACATATAAACAAGTAATGAGATGCATGCCATTATATTTTCGTGATTCTGTGAAATTCTCAACGAGGAAAGTATTTGACAATATTACAAAACGCAGTAAAAATGTCTTCCTTACTCTCACTTTGTTATTCGTCTATAGGAACATACACACGCACTGTAATGGATGATACAACTAATTAAACAAAACAGAAGTATCTGTCGACAATTTCAAGAATATTATCATAAATTTGGTAAAGACAAAATGACCTAAAATATCTGGGCTCCAAAAAGTTGACTGAGAACACCACAAGTTAAATTCATTTTATGAATTTTGATTGTAGAGTAATGAAACTTGCAGGAATTAACTGGCATGTAAAAAGCTGGAAGGTCATGGTCAAAGGTCAAGGTCAAGCAAAAGGTCAAATTTCGGTCATCAACCATACGGCCATAATTTTAATCCTAAAGTAATGTAACTTGCAGGGATTTTAACCTGTTGTGTAAATATCTGGAAATGATTAAATTTTGGAAGGTCAAAGGACAAAGTCACGGACGAACAAAACGCACATATCACCTAATCAGCCATAAGTTTGGACATTCTTGTTACAGACTTCACACTTGGTTCATATTTGAGTGTATGAAAATCTACGCCAATCAATACATGTAAAGGTCAATGTCAAGATCGAACAAGAGGTCGAGAAATAAGTTACCGCAGCGGAGGTCTGCGCGCTACTGAGTGCCCCTCTAGTAATCATAGGTTTTTGAATATATATTTGTAAAACCTTCAGTAGTATTCAAGCTCTCAACTTACATATTTTCGAGGAGAATATTATCTAAATTTGAGGTTACAAGAATTTTCTAGTCTCTGATTCACCGGAGCATTTTAGCTTCTTATATGAAGGCAATTTATTGGTCTCTTATCGGAAATCAATGGAATCCCTTTCGTGTTGTAACTCTGAAAGTGACGTGTTTTGATGTTTGCAAATTTCCTCTGTTTTAAATCCTGGGAGAGGATGTTGTTCAGGTCACACGAGAACAATTGACAATAATGTTTGACTGTAAAATTTGTTTCAATATTATCACTTTTCTTTATATTTTTCGTACTAAATGACATCGTTCACGGTGTTATAGGCAAATAAATTGTCTTAGCGTCTTAAAAAAAAAAAAAAAAAAAAAAAAAATACCAAGAAAGCCAAAATAATGGTATCTGGTATTTACAGGTCTCCTTTTCCATAATGTAGCCTTTATTGGTAGTGTGACGGCGCCAAGTAAGGTTGTGAACTCAAAGGCAGGTTGGAAACGACTGAGTTATATTGTTATGGAACACTCTCCTTTATATACAAAACCTCAAGGCAACAGGACATAACAAGTTAACAAGACAGACAATGTTACAGAGGAAACAGCAGACATGAATTTTCATGTTCGTTTAGTGCGAGGGAAGAGCGAAGATACAAGCATAATATATGCAAAAGGAATTATGTACAATTGTGTGACACACGGTTGGTACAGTAGCCTATTGAAAACATTCCCTACTCGCATTCCGTGCGATTGGGAGTTCGAGCCCAGTTCAACCTTTGTAGTTTTAAGTAGTTTTTCCACAGACTCACTGTTCTTGTGAGCTAAAGATGAGCCATCAGTAGCCGTTATGTGGCCCTCCTTGGTTCTAGCTTGGGTGGTTAGGGTGCTTAGGCGATGTTTATATATATATATATATATATATATATATATATATATATATATATATATATATATATATATATTATTTGGGCGGTCTCTAGGACATTATCCTGTCCCTTGTCTCAGGCTACCACTAATGATGACTTTCAAAATCATTGAATGGAATATATATGTATATATATATATATATATATATATATATATATATATATATATATATATATATATATATATTTATATACATACATTCTCCTTTCTACTGTTTCCTTAAATTTGCTTTTGAACGTTACGAAGGGTGTTGACTTAATTTTCACTCGTTGATTGATACTAAATAAATGTTGGGTAAGACTTGGGATTAATTAACTTACTAATTCGTGTCAAAGGAAAACAATTGCACAAGTTAATCCGTCTACAGCCTTTTACAATTCGGAATCTTTTGCTTTATAAGAATTCATAGAAGCATTGAGACAGTGATGAAATCTATTATAAGATAGTAAATAATATTTTTCTAGCGAGAAACTCAAATTATGCAAACTTTCTTTGAGTGAAAAAGTTACGTATGCTGTACATATTCCCCTTGTTGTCCAGGCGCAGTGAAAGAACACAAGATGCCTTGAATACCGTTTAAAAGCCAATACAGTTTATTACTTATCCCTGATTACAGTGAAGATGTTGTATCTTACATAAAATTAATGTTTATCTGCGTTCTTCCCTTTTTTAGGGTTGTGGCAGCCGATGTGGTAATGTCCCTGACAGATAAACGCCAGACTGGGGTTCAAGTCCCGCTCAAACTCGCTAGTTTCTTTGGCCGCTGCAACCTCACTATCCTTGTGAGTTAAGGATGGGGGATTTGGGGGAGCCTATAGGTCTATCTGCTGAGTCATCTAGCAGCCATTGCCTGGCCCTCCTTGGTTCTAGCTTGGGTAGAGAGGGGGCTTGGGCGCTGATCATATGTATGTATGGTCAGCCTCTAGGGCACTGTCCTGCTCAATGGAACCATGTCACTGTCCCCTGCCCCTGCTATTCAGGAGCGGTCTTTAAACCTTTAAGTGTTGCAAGTCGCTAAGCTGCAGCGTCCTTTCGTGTATCAATTAAAGGATATTAAGGAGCTTTCCTCTTTAAGAATTTTTTTTTTTTTTTTAATAGATTTAGTCGGCTTAATTTAAAAGAATAATAATACTCTGGTGGTGAGAATTGGCTAAGGAAAATATACTCTAAAAGCTTACATGATTTACTGAAGCTTAACTGCATTACTTTTACCGATAACAGAAAAATTAAGTTACGTTTTTTCGAATTTTGCAAAAATAATATGTACAAAGTCATGCGAATATTCTATAAAATAAAGGTAAAGTTATTCGTTCCGGTTGTAGGTTGGCCAAGGCATCAGCTCCCCGTTGAGATACTACCAATAGAGTTATTGGGTCCTTTTACTGGCCTGATAGTACTACATTGGAACCCTCTCTGGTTACGGCTTATTTTTCCCTCTCGTTATGGCTTATTTTTCCCTCACCTACACATGCACCGAATAGTTTGTCCTATTCTTTACAGAGTCTCCTCTTTCCTCAAACATATGAAAATAGTAAGATAACCGAAAAATTTGTCTTCGCTCATGTGGTTAACTACTGTACTATAATTGCTGAGTGGCTACTTTCCATTGGTAAGGGTAGAAGAGAGACTTAAACTATGGTAAGCAGCTCTTCAACGAGAACGACACTCCAAAATCAAACCATTGTTCTCTTGTCTTGGGTAGTACCATAGCTTCTGTACCATGGTCTTCCACTGTCTTGTTTTAGAATTATCTTTCTTGAGGGTACACGCATGAGGACTTTGCTACCTGTTTCCATATTTCTTTTCCTCATTGGGCTATTTTTTCTGTTGTAGCCCTTGGGCTTAGAGCATCTTGATTTTTCAACTATGGTTGTAATTTAGCTGATAATAATAATAATAATAATAATAATAATAATTACTATTATTATTATTATTATTATTATTATTATTGTTGTGTATTCTTTATCACTTCGACAGTAGTTGAAACTTGGAAAAGTTGAAAGGCAATTTATATCCCAAGTTATTGCTAGCAAAAAAGGTATATGTAAAAGCTTTATGGATGGAAACACCAATGTAGTGAGTGTAGCTTATCATTACTTTTCTTTAAAATAAAATTATCGATGCGTTTTATGAATTATGTTAATTACAACAGACTGTTAATTATTTCTATACAGACGATAATAAACTAAGCCTTTATTCTATTGAATAACGGAATTGAAAATAGCTTTTGAAATTTGATGTATCGTAAACTTGGTAATTCACTTTTTTCTGCTCTTACAAGAGTCGCCTATTAATGAATGTTTTTTGAAGATCATTCCTCTTTTTCAGAAATCATAACGCCAAGGCCTTCGCTAATAATGTCTGTAATATACTAAAGATGGTTTGTAAAAATGATGAATATTCCGTAAAACAATGAGAGAATAGAAAAGAATAGATATAAAAGTCACAAAATAAAAGAAGCTACCGAGACCACATGAAATACAAAGACAAAAATTAAGACAAAAGTAAAAGACAAAACCTTCACCTCCAATGGGAAATAGGGTCTGCCTCTTCAAAGAACACGAGGGAATCTAAAAGAACAATTGTTATTTCTAATCTCTTTTACTTAGCGAATGAGAAGAGGTGGTCGTCTTCAGGAGCATTTGCTAATGGCGGTTGCCCTTCGCCAGTGAATAAAAGAAAAAAAAGTGTGAAAGAAAATCCTGCTGCAATTTCAACTGCAGATTTTCAAACCGGAGTTCGTGACGAGAGATTTCTCTTGATAATGGGACTGTGTCCGGACAAGAATACATCAGAGATCTTAATGCGAGTTTCATCAAGGGAAGAAGATTCGGTACTTTTTATATTTTTCCTCGCCGAAGCATTAATACAGACGAGTCCATGATGGTATAAGATTTTGCAAAATGAAATTCATGCCTGACTTTTCTGGTTATTTATATTTCCTTAAATTTGAGTTTCTTCAAATAGATAATCATGTGAAAATTTCTGCTAAAGTCAAGACCAACTTCACAAGCTGATTGTTTTATGTAACAGTGGACATGCATCTATATTTCTATTGCTAAGAAAATTTGGAATTTAGATGGTAACAGATTAAATAGAATGTTAATTCAATAAACCGAAAGAAACCCTATAAATTAGCTATAAAACATCTACTAATACTTTGGTCATTTCAGTTCATCGCCAACGATTTTGGCGTTTTTATCTATATAAGCTAGTCTAAACTTTGGCAGTTCAGTAACTCAGATGACTATCAATTTATAGTTAAAAATTAGTATTTTTGCATGAGTTTCACGGAAGAATAAAAGTTTTGTCAACACTGATCCCTAGAAGGCAAAGGTGGTAATGTTATCCTCTGACAAATTAAAGAATCCTTATGTAAATCAATATCAGAAATGTCCGAAGAAAAAAAGGAAATGTTTAAGCCAGATTTATCCGGTTCCCCAAGTATGAACTTAAATATCTGGGTCATGGGTACTTTGAGTACGACATTTGGCACTTATCATTGACACTGGATCCTAAACTTGTACTCCTAGGGAAGATGTAGAGTTTCACACGAGATATGTATTTCCTTATATTATGTCCCAGTAGAGATTCCCTTCGTCCTATTTTCAAGATGTAGGTGACTGTTTCTGTATAATTACAGAATAATTCTGAGAATCCAAAATATTCTTTTGGTAAATGTAAGCTTTGCAATTATCCAATAATTATTCCTTACAACTTTTCACGTCTCATTTAATGCTACTCGTATCAATACACTATATCAACAACAACAAAACACCCAAAAAACTTGACCCGATTAATTAAGAATAATAAAAGTTTTATGTACCTCAATCAAACATCACAAACTTCCCCCAATTACAAAATCTGAAGGTTCCATACTCTCAACTCCCATTTCAAATAGGAATAATCTTAATATTATAAATAATAGAAATGATAGAAAATGCCTTTCACCGTCGTTTATGAAATCAAATATAAATGCTACAATATGTTATTTTGTCTTTCATTCAAAATATATTACCGGGGAAAAAGTTATATTGAAAGTGTTTGAAATTTCAAAACAAATTTGAAATATATGTTTTTACCTCCCGAGTTTTATACACTGCAAGAGAACCAATATAAAATTACTCTCCATTTTTTTTTATACCGAGATTTACCGGAAAATATATTTTCTTTTTTATATGGTAAACATTTCATAAAAATTTGACTAATAGATATGTCAGTAATATTTTTCGAATTTTGACATATATCAATAAAATACATATTTTTTATCTGAAGTTTATACTAGATGAATGTTAAAGATATATTTTTTTTTTTTTGTGCAATTGGAATTCAAACCTGAAATGACGATCGCTTATTTATCCGAAAAGAAAGAGGACGACTAATTGGGAATTTCGTATTTTTCATTCAACAAGTTTAGTGCAAAACAGCTCATACTCATATATGTTATAATAGCTTCAGTAGATTAACTGAAGATAAAGTTGCGTTAGCATTTTATAATTTGCGTGTGCGTGTGTGTGTATTGTAAGTATATGTGTAAATAAGTTTATTCTTAAAAATATTCAAAATGACACACAGATATAGTCATACACACACACACACACACACACACAAATATATATATATATATATATATATATGATGTACATATCATTAAAATACCATAAATAGACGTTTGTGGAAGGACATGTCTGAGGCCTTTGTCATGCAGTGGACGAACAACAGCTAATGATATATATATATATATATATATATATATATATATATATATATATATATATATATATATATATAAAAGTGTGTGTGTGTTTGTGTGCGTAATAACGTATCACTAATACCTTTCGATATTGAATTCACTCCGCCTCGGGATCACAAACCCATAAGGAAATTCTACCTTTATAAAATCAAAGTGTTAAGTCTCATTTAAGAAATTGGATACCCTCCTTTCGAGGAACTCTAGTAGCTAAAGGTGGCTGGGAATAAGAAAGATCCTCTCCTTTTTCCCTCAATTTGTCCAAAAAAAAAAAAAACAATAGAAAAAGAGAAAGAGTGTGTCCCTAGGCAACACGTTGAGTCAATATATATAAGAGAATAAACATTGTAGACAATAAACATTCAGTCAAGTGTTGCCTCTGTTCTTGACAAAAATGTTTAAGCCAATAAACTGATACTTTAGGTATACTGAATGAAAAGACGTTTACTTAATCTATTGTTTTCAAGTGAAAAGGTGATGTTGATGTGTATACTTTATCGAGTATAGTATCTTTTTTTTTTTTATAACTGAATGTGTTAGCATTTACGCTTCATGTTTATTCTATTGACTATAGTTTGCCTTTTTGCCTTGTTGTTTGTCTATGTTTGTCATGAGAAGAGATGAACAATATATTGGGAGGAGAGTGATGGAAATGGAGGTACAGGGAACGAGAAGGCGAGGGAGACCAAAGCTAAGGTGGAAGGACTGTATTAAGGATGACCTTCGATCAAAGGGATTAACCGGTGATGAGGAGAGGGACAGAGGTAGATGGAGAAAGCTGACCAGAAACATCGACCCCACATAAGAAGAAGAAGAAGAAGAAGAAGAAGAAGTTTGTCTATGTTTAACGAAAGACTCTTTCAGATTTATGAGGTATTTTTTCATCCTTATCATAGCATGTATGCTACTGTGGCGTATTACGAGAGAAAATTATTAGTTTCTTAAGTAAGTGTTGTGCTCATATGTGTTCTTTGGCATATCTAATCTTCTGTACTATGAGGAGAGCAACTTTAACGGAAACATTACTATTGAAGACCCAAAACACCAATCTGAAACTAATTACTAATTATTCTATAAAAAACTTTATAATTTAAGGTTGAAACTTATATAAGCGTCATTAAATCAAATACTTTTTTCATAAAATTCGTAAATACAGAAGTCTAACTATCGAGAATCATCACGTGTATAAGAGACAGATTTTTTTTTTCTTTTTTATCTAACCGTGAATGAAGAGACAAGGTTACCATGAGACCACATGTAAAGAAAGAAGAAAAAATGAAGCTCAAAGACAAAAGTAAACCACAGAAAGAAAACCTTAATTTGAAAAGGGTTTCTCTTCCTCTTCATAGAACTTAAAAAGAAAGAAAAGCGGCGAATATTTTACTACATAAAATGAAGAGAGGTTGTCGTCTTTGGGAACATTTGTTAATGAGTTTTGCTTTATTTCCCGAAGGAATTAAAAAAAGAAGTGGAAATGGAAAGGTTGCAGTTTCAACTGCAGATTTCCAAACCTGAGTTACAAGACAATAGATTTGGCTTCACAAAAGGAACCCACCGCCACCAAGAACACTTCAAAGGTGTTAATAGAAGCTTTCATTTTAGAAAGGAGAGAGGGAATGGAATTTCTTTATTATTTGTTTTAATGATGAGAGGAATTATTAGATCTGCAAAATATAAAATTGGACGATTTCAACTTTACTCTAAAAGTATAAGAACTCTTTTCATGAGAAATCTACAAAATTTCAGGTAAATATGTTTTATTGCAAGTTTATTTAAAGTCCTGGAAGTTTAATTAGTGGCAATCAGTTTTCCACAAGAACGTTACAACTGATGTTAAAAAATTAGCCAAGGCTTGGTTATTTTACAAAACAATGTAAACTTTGTGAGGTTGTGAGTTTTACCTTGGAAACTATAAATAACATTGCTTCATTTTCACTTTTGAAACA
>NC_090731.1:144648400-144653400 GCF_036898095.1 Palaemon carinicauda
AACATCTACTAATGCTTTGGTCATTTCAGTTCATCGCCCACGATTTTGGCGTTTTTATCTATATAAGCTAGTCTAAACATTGGCAGTTCAGTAACTCAGATGACTATCAATCTATAGTAAACAAATTAGTATTTTTGCATAAGTTTCACGGAAAAATAAAAGTTTTGTCAACACTGATCCCTAGAGGGCAAAGGTGGTAATGTTATCCTCTGACAAATTAAAGAATCCTTATGTAAATGAATATCAGAAATGTCCGAAGAAAAAAAGGAAATGTTTAAGCCAGATTTATCCGGTTCCCCAAACATGAACGAAAATATCTGGGTAATGGGTGCTTGGAGTACGATATGTGACCCTCATCATTGACACTGGATCCTAAACTTGTACACCTGGGGAAAATGGAGAGTTTCACACGAGATATGTCTTTCCTTATATTATGTCCCAGTAAAGATTCCCTTCGTCCTATTTTCAAGATGTAGGTGACTGATTCCAAATTTTTATATGAGTCCCTGTATAATTACAGAATAATTCTGAGAATCCAAAATATTCTTTTGGTAAATGTAAACTTTGCAATTATCCAATAATTATTCCTTCCAACTTTTCACGTCTCATTTAATGCTACTCGTATCAATAAAGTGAAGCGTGTGTACCACATTTCACTAATTTAGATATATTGATAAAGTCTCTCTCTCTCTCTCTCTCTCTCTCTCTCTCTCTCTCTCTCTCTCTCTCTCTCTCTCAGGAAATAGAGATTTTCAACCATTTCTTGGGAATTTCACTGGCGCTAGTCCAACTGTCAAATTTTTAGACATAGGTCTGACATTTATTAGATTCCTAAATGCTTGAAGAATTTCCATTTGAGTGAAAGCATAAATGTGTATGAACAGAAAGTGCGTTCTACTCAACTTGAAATTTCAAAGATCTTAAAATTAATTCTATGTTCTCAAAGTAAAGTTCAAGTCTGAATCAAAGTCCTATTTTTGGGTTCTGTTTGAGTTGATAAAAAAGAACAAATATGAGCAACTATTTTCCTAATCTTTATAAATTCTCGTCTGTCCTCATACACCTGAAAACATTAAGATTACCAAACAATCTTCTTCACCAAAGGGGTTACGGCACTGTAATTGTTCAGTAGCCACTTTCCTCTTGGTGAGGGTAGTAGAGAGAGAGAGAGAGAGAGAGAGAGAGAGAGAGAGAGAGAGAGAGAGAGAGAGAGAGAGAGAGAGAGAACAGTAATTGACCTCAGCATTCTGCTTTTTATACAAAGATTTTAGATGTGAAATGAAAATACTAAGATCATACCTCCATCAATGTACTCATGCATCTTGTATTCCTAGATGCAGGAAGTTATTCATACTGGTCATCCATTACTATAAGTACAATTAAACTCTACAAAATTTCTCTCTCTGCCTCATTTTCTTAAGATATCAACAAGGCCTCGGTCTTCCAAAAAAACACGAATATATTACAAATTTACCGAGTATCACATGGAAAGGAAACTGTTCTTCCTCGTCCCTTTAAACTCCCAATCACCGTCTTTTAGGGCTCCTGATTAATTTCCCAATTTGACACTCCTTTCGTAACCTTAATGTATAAGAGGATTGGAAAGAATTCTGAGTAGATCTAAATCAGGCAGAGCTCATTTGGGTGCACCAGAAGATGTTCTGATTTCTTGGCTTTCAAAGAAGTAAAAGACTCCCTTTAGAAAAATTTACTAATATTCCTTCAATCACTATAACTTTTTATTCATGTTAACGTGTTCTCTGTCGTCAATAAAGTTTGTCACATATAGGTTTTAGTCAATTTACACGAATATAATAGCAATGGATTTTCTACTCAGGTAAAACCGAAGTACACTAAAGTAACAGGTATATTTGTTCCATATAGGGTAAACCTTATTCGTCATAAGCAGCAAAGATATTTCTTATTTTGATTATAAATTGTATGAATATATAATTACATGTACATTATAGTTTTATATATATATATATATATATATATATATATATATGTATATATATACACATATAGATTTATATATATATATATATATATATATATATATATATATATATATATATATATATATATATATACACACATATAGATTTATATAAATACATATATAATATACATACATACATATATATATATATATATATATATATATATATATATATATATATATATATATATATATATATATATATACATATTTAGAACTTTCTTTAACTTGGTTTTTAATGTTCAATAAAATCATGATTTTGTTTCGACCACATTCAGATATGTTGCATAAGAGTTGCAGAGCAAAACATCAGGTCCTATGACCAATGACGAAGTCCCTCTCTAACGAAGTCTGGACGCAGCTGGCCAGGCAATTACATAATTCCTAATTGTCTTTAATCCTACTTAAGATAGATTGGTCATTGGAGTCTACTTCCCATCTCAACCTCTTCAGTTAAATAAGATGATACTTTATTCATATATGCTTCAAGATTGAAAGGTTTAAAGGTCACTCATGAATGGCAGAGGCAAGGGACAGTGACAATGCCCTAGAGACTGACCATATAGACTGTACTTTCGACTGGCTACACTATAAAAGTGTTACATGTATACACCTAGACTAAGACGTTCAATTATATGTACTTAATCATATTCACTGATTTATAAGCGACTGGCAGCAGTGTGTTTTTATATTATATATTTAGCGATTACGATTATATGAAGGAACCGTCTTTGAAAAGGAGGAAGCATTGAAGATTTTATAAGGGAAAAAATATAGGTAAAACAATCATGATCACAGCCATACTTGTTATTTTCTTTATAGCAAAATTAAAGAACTGATATTGTATCACTTGGATCATGAATCAGAGCCGTTTTTATTACTAAGAACACATTTAGAAATAAAATTATATATCACATGGAAAGTAATTAGAATACATAAAAGTAAATATCGAAGGGTCTAGACTTCTACTTTAACAACAGGTATTTTGCTAATATATTTATGAAAAAAAAAAAAAAAAAAAAAAAAAAAAAACCTCAGGTTAGGTTGGGGACAGTAGGGTTAGGCTTCATCATTGCAATTCTTCTTGTAATATTATCTAGGTTACTTTTAACTGAAATGGGTTTTATGACATTAATCGTGCATTTATTAATCTAGTTATCTTAGCAAGGGTAGCAGAAGGAAAAAAGAACATGAAAATCGTTAACATTAAAGAGACAATAGTTCACGTTCAGCAGGTTATCCTTATGATATTGAATGTACCTTAGACAGTCATTAAAGAAAGAAACTGTTTCAAAAATGCGTAAAAATGTCTTGAAAAATAGTAGCAGAAAGCCTAGTTAACTACGTATCTAAAGATAATGGTCTTTGCATGATAATATTTTCTATAACACATTGATATAAAACATTAGATATTATAAGTAAATAAAAAAATGGCAAGTACACGGCAACAAATAACAAACTCATGCACTAAATCATGTAGGCGACAAATCAATTTTGAAATTTCGTAAATTCGGGATTAGCCTTTTTTTTTTATTTTTTTATTTTAGAGCAACTACGTATGATCATCTGCTTATTATCGTACTAAACATTTACATAATTGACGCGTCATCCTCATTACCAAAGCATAAATTTAGTAAATAATTTTAGAGGTCTCGATTAAGCAAGAGGGGGGGGGGGGGGTTAGGGGGGCAGTCTCTCAATTGCCACTGACCTACAATTGTCTGGAAAAATAATCATTTGTTTTAGCGTCGGACATTTTCTGATGCTCAAAACGAGTTCAGTGAAAAACTCTCAGCAGAGAAATCTCTTCTAATTAAAACTTGGAGTCCAGTTTGAATAAGCAGTCGGTCTTAATATTGAGGCGCTAAATTCTTGCATAATATTTTCTCAGGTTCTCAGAAATACCTAAATGTTCTTTTATGATTTAGGAGGAGAAAATGTGTGAGTCAAAGAATTTAATTTCATGATTATGAATACTCGGTATTACCTGGTTTAAATATTATGATGTACATATTACTTTTAGGGTAAAACAGCATATTTAGAATTAAAATGATAAACAAGATGAAGTCACATCTAACATTTCTTCTTCGTTTTCAACCTTTTCATACATTTACAAAACCGGCATTTGCACCTTATACCGTCTGTCATTCGTTCCATTCCAGTACTCCAGTTATTATTTAATCTTTCTAAATAAAAGTGATTCCAATCACAACTTATTGTGCATATAACATCCTTGACTAATAGGTATTGCCATCATCTATAGCGCCTTCATCCCTATGCAATGGACATTGTTCCGACTTGTTAGTCCCGTATAATATTATCGACACCCGGCACCAAATCATAGATCAACCTCAGTGCCACAAATAAATCTTCAACAATAAATTTCATACGTATGCTTAAATTCTAATTATCCTTTCAAGGTTGGCATTATTCACAAATTTTCTTCTTTCATATATCGTATGCATTAAGTTTTCAAGATCAGTCTTTTGCTGGATGAAGTTTCAAGTCACAGTCTGTTGCTCGCCGTATATGATGACCTGCATGATAGCATACACACTCGTACATGTAGACTTGAACACAAACACACGCATATATGCACACACGATATATATATATATATATATATATATATATATATATATATATGTATATATAAGTGTATATATATATGTATACATATACACACACACACATATATATATATATATATATATGTGTGTGTGTGTGTATATATATATATATAATATATATTACATTATATATATATATATATAATATATATATTACATTATATATATATATATATATATATATATATATATATATTCATATATACATATATATATATTCATATATATATATATATACAATATATATATACATATATATGTATACAGACAGATAGCTAGGTAGAAAAATATTAGAGCAATTTCTTCACCCACACTTACAACAGCTGTTATATCATCTACCGATAGAGCTAAGAAATTTACATATCAAT
>NC_090731.1:144658400-144663400 GCF_036898095.1 Palaemon carinicauda
ACAATAGAAAAATTCCCCAAACCTGTTAAAATTACATATAAACAAGTAATGAGATGCATGCCATTATATTTTCGTGATTCTGTGAAATTCTCAACGAGGAAAGTATTTGACAATATTACAAAGCGCAGTAAAAATGTCTTCCTTACTCTCACTTTGTTATTCGTCTATAGGAACATACACAAGCACTGTAATGGATGATACAACTAATTAAACAAAATAGAAGTATCTGTCGACAATTTCAAGAATATTATTATAAATTTGGTAAAGACAAAATGACCTAAAATATCTTGGCTCCAAAAAGTTGATTGAGAACGCCAAAAGTTAAATTCATTTTATGAATTTTGATCGTAGAGTAATGAAACTTGCAGGAATTAACAGGCATGTAAAAAGCTGGAAGGTCATGGTCAAAGGTCAAGGTCAAGCAAAAGGTAAAATTTCGGTCATCAACCATACGGCCATAATTTTAATCCTAAAATAATGTAACTTGCAGGGATTTTACCCTGTTGTGTAAAGATTTGGAAATGATTAAATTTTGGAAGGTCAAAGGTCAAAGTCACGGACGAACAAAACGCACATATCACCTAATCAGCCATAAGTTTGGACATTCTTGTTACAGACTTCACACTTGGTTCATATTTGAGTGTATGAAAATCTACGCCAATCAATACATGTAAAGGTCAATGTCAAGATCGAACAAGAGGTCGAGAAATAAGTTACCGCAGCGGAGGTCTGCGCGCTACTGAGTATCCCTCTAGTAATCATAGGTTTTTTAATATATATTTGTAAAACCTTCAGTATTATTCAAGCTCTCACCTTACATATTTTCGAGGAGAATATTATCTAAATTTGAGGTCGCAAGAATTTTCTAGTCTCTGAATCACCGGAACATTTTCGCTTCTTATATGAAGGCAATTTATTGGTCTCTTATCGGAAATCAATGGAATCCCTTTCTTGTTGTAACTCTGCAAGTGACGTGTTTTGATGTTTGCAAATTTCCTCTGTTTTAAATCCTGGGAGAGGATGTTGTTCAGGTCACACGAGAACAATTGACAGTAATGTTCGGCAGTACAATTTGTTTCAATATTTTCACTTTTTTTTATAGTTTTCGTACTAAATGACATCGTTCACGGTGTTATAGGCAAATAAATTGTCTAAGAAAACCATAATAATGGTAACTGGTATCTACAGGTCTCCTTTTCTATAATGTAGCATTTATTGGTAGTCTATTGGAAACGTTCCCTACTCGCATTCCGTGTGATTGGGAGTTCGAGCCCAGTTCAACCTTTCTAGTTTTAAGTAGTTTTTCCACAGCCTCACTGTTCTTGTGAGCTAAAGATGAGTCATCAGTAGCCGTTATGTGGCCCTCCTTGGTTCTAGCTTGGGTGGTTAGGGTGCTTAGGCGATGTTTATATATATATATATATATATATATATATATATAAATATATATATATATAAACATATATATATATATACATATATAAACATATATATATATATATATATATATATATATATATATATATATACATATATAAACATATATATATATATATATATATATAAAAAAAATATATATATATATATATATATATATATATATATATATACACACACACACACACACACATATATATATATATATATATATATATATATATATATATATATATAGTATTTGGGCAGTCTCTAGGACATTATCCTGTCCCTTTTCTCAGGCTACCACTAATGATGACTTTTAAAATCATTGAATGGCAAATATATATGTATATATATATAGATCTCAAAGAGTTGTTGTTGATGGGCACCATAGTGATTATAGGAATGTGATATCCGGTGTTCCACAGGGTAGTGTTCTTGGCCCATTACTTTTCATACTATATACACATGACATGTGGTTTGGCCTAGAAAACAAGCTTGTTGCATATGCAGATGATGCTACTCTCTTTGCATCAATTCCATCCCCTGAATGTAGATCTAGGGTTGGTGAATCCCTTAACAGAGATTTAGCTAGAATTAGTGCATGGTGCAAATTATGGGGTATGAAGTTGAATCCTAACAAAACTCAAAGTATGATTGTAAGTAGGTCAAGGACGGTGGCTCCTCAACATCCGGATCTCAGTATTGATAATGTTTCTTTAAATATGTATGACTCTTTCAAAATTTTAGGTGTGATTCTCGACAGTAAATTTACTTTTGAGAAACATATAAGGTCTCTGTCTTCTTCAATTGCACAAAAAATAGGCTTATTGAGAAAGTCTTTCAAGATTTTCGGTGATCAATCTATTCTGAAGAAGTGTTTTAATTCTTTCATTCTACCTTGTTTTGAGTATTGTTCTCCTGTTTGGTCTTCAGCTGCTGATTCTCATCTTAATTTGTTGGACAGAAACTTACGGTCTATTAAATTTCTTATTCCTGATCTAGATATTAATCTCTGGCACCGTCGTTCAATTAGTTCATTATGCTTGTTGCATAAGATTTTTCATAACTCTGACCATCCTTTACATTCAGATCTCCCTGGACAATTCTATCCTGTTCGTAATACTAGGCAGGCAGTTAATTCTAATAGCCAGGCCTTCTCCATCACGAGACTCAATACTACGCAGTACTCTAGAAGTTTTATTCCAGCTGTGACCAAGTTGTGGAATGATCTTCCTAATCGGGTGGTTGAATCAGTAGAACTTCAAAAGTTCAAAGTTGGAGCAAATGCTTTTTGTTGACCAGGCGGACATGAGTCTTTTTATAGTTTATTTATGACATATTTGTTTTTGATGCTGTTAATAGTTTATATATGACATGTCTGTTTTGACGTTGTTACTGTTTTTAGAATGATTTATCGTTAATTTGTTCTCTTCATTTATTTATTTCCTTATTTCCTTTCCTCACTGGGCTATTTTTCCCTGTTGGAGCCCCTGGGCTTATAGCATCTTGCTTTTCCAACTAGGGTTGTAGTTTGGATAGTAATAATAATAATAATAATATACATATAAATATATATATATATATATATATATATATATATATATATATATATATATATATATATATAGCGGATTTTGAGCGAAGCGAAAAATACATTTTTGGGTGAGGTAGCCATGTCGTCCTGATGGAAGTTCCTAAAAGGTAGCTTCCCATGGTATATTTGAATACAGTGATATTCCCAGAGAATTTTACCTTAAGGTATCCAGAATTCTAACTCCTGGAGCGAATATCCCTAAATAATCTCACAGGGGTATCGCATAATATCAGAGGACGTAATCTTGACACGTCACATAGCTATCTTCACCCCGAACAGTATTAACGCTTCGAGGGGTTACAGTGACAAGAATCTGAAACGAGAATGAAAAGAAAGCCGCTCATAAGGCATCTCTCCTATTCCGTTTCCAGTGTGTATCTGATGAAGGCGGTAGCGCCCTCTTTATTCCTTTTAGCGATATACGAGGTGCTACAGATACTGTATTATAGGGAGGGGTCAATAAGCCCTTTACAATAAAAGGAAGGGCGGGTCCATCAGGACGACATGGCTACCTCACCCAAAAATAGATTTTTCGCTTCGCACAAAATCCGTTTTTTGGGCTCAGGCCATGTCGTCCTGATGGAAGTTTACCAGAGCATTACTGTATCTGTGGATTCTCAATCGGTGCCGTACTCTCAAGAAAGTTTTTTCCTGGTCCGTCTAGACCTAGAGACCTATGATGTTACCGTCATACATCATTTCATCTAAGCATGAACTATGTTAGTGCTTCCTGTCCCCTACAGGGAAGAGTTGTACTAGACTCTGGAAAAAGTCTCGAGGAGTACATAATAACTATGGATGACAAAATGACAAGCTTGTATAGTGGTCTCGCCCTATACATTATAAAGCAAAGTTTGTATAAGAGTCACCAATGTCAGTATGAATTTGTGACACCTTCCCCAATGTGACTACTCTTATTAATTATTGGATAATTGTTGTATCCGCATAGGAATAAATTTTGCCTCTTTGCCACTATCCCGTTAGGGTACCACGTGAACCCTTCCTAAGGAAGGGTTAAAGTGAGTGGACTTTTGCTTGAATCAGGGAACAGTCTTAAAAGACACACCATGATAAAAATATCCATATTTCAATCTTAATGCTCAGTACATTTCTAATAAAATGAGTGTGGGCGAGTAAGACTATGAACTAGTTTATTAAAATTTAATAAACGTACATATCAGATCAACATTTATAAAATTTATAAAATGTGGATGATATGCGTTAAAGCATAAAGAAAAACAGTCAATAGAAAATATTGTTTCGTCTACTAGGAAACAGATTTGCCACTTCAATTGAATTACTAATAATAATGATATAGTCTGTATAGTGTTTATTTACACTAGCGTAAAAAACGCTTGGCACAAGTGTCCGCATTATGCTATAGTTCACCGACGTCAATGGAACAGTTCGTAAGGACACTTTCGTTGCCTATCGCTCAGTGTGTAGTAACATACAGTGACTACACACGCACCCTCTCAATTAATCGTCCCAAATTAATTACACTGTTCCTCGCAGATTTAAAACAGAGGATTAAAGAATTCTACCTGCTGCTACCACAGGCCTCTTAAGTTGCTCCACTTGCTTAGCATAGTGCATAAAGAACACCTTGGATGACTACCAGCCGGTGTACAAACAAGGATGTTCAAAGTCCATATAATTAAAGAAATTTTATGGAAGAGGCAACTTTCCTCGAATCATGACTAACGGGTGTACTGTCTGGATCCGTTCTGCGAATAACACGGGTTTCTCTTCTGAACAGCTGTGCTCCCATAAAGTCTGAAGTTCTATGAAGATAGACCTTTAGGCACTCCACTGGACATAGAGATGCATCTTCCTTCAGAGGGCAGATTCTCTAGGGACCCCACCTGTTGGTGGGTAGCTTGTTCCTGGTAAGAAACGTTGGGTCTGGAAATAGATTCAGTTCTCCCTCCAAGAACTGGACGTGGCCTTCCTTTCTAGAGAGAGCCACTATTTCACTAACTCT
>NC_090731.1:144673400-144683400 GCF_036898095.1 Palaemon carinicauda
ATTCTACCTTTATAAAATCAAAGCATTAAGTCTCATTTAAGAAATTGGATTCCGTCCTTTCGAGGAACTCTAGTAGCTAAAGGTGGCTGGGAATAAGAAAGATCCTCTCCTTTTTCCCTCAATTTGTCAAAAAAAAAAAAAAAAAAAAAAAAAACAATAGAAAAAGAGAATGAGTGTGTCCCTAGGCAACACGTTGAGTCAATATATATAGAGAATACAGTGGAGATGTATTCTTTTGTAGACAATAAACATTCAGTTAAGTGCTGCCTCTGTTCTTGACAAAAATGTTGAAGCCAATAAACTGATACTTTAGGTATACTGAATGAAAAGACGTTTACTTAATTTATTGTTTTCAAGTGAAAAGTTGATGTTGATGTGTATACCTTATCGAGTACAGTATCTTTTTTTTTTCTTTTTATAATTGAATATGTTAGCATTTACGCTTCATGTTTATTCTATTGACAATAGTTTGCCTTTTTGCCTTGGTGTTTGTCTATGTTTGTCATGAAAAGAGATGAACAGTATATTGGGAGGAGAGTGATGGAAATGGAGGTACAGGGAACGAGAAGGAAAGGGAGACCAAAGCGATCAAAGGGATTAACCGGTGATGAGGTGTGGGACAGAGGTAGATGGAGAAAGCTGACCAGAAACATCGACCCCACGTAAAAAGTGGGAAAAGATGTAGACAAAGAAGAAGAAGAAGAAGAAGAAGTTTGTATATGTTTAACGAAAGACTCTTTCAATTTTATGAGGTACTGTGTCATCCTTATCACAGCATGTATGCTACTGTGGCGTATTACGAGAGAAAATTAGTTTTTTAAGTAAGTGTTGTGCTCATATGTGTTCTTGGCATATCTAATCTTCTGTACTATGAGGTGAGTAACTTTAACGGCAACATTACTATTGTAAGACCCAAAACACCAATCTCAAACTAATTACTAATTGTTCTATAAAAAAACTATATAATTCAAGGTTCAAACTTATATAAGCGTCATTAAATCAAATATTATTTTTTCATAAAATTCGTAAATACAGAAGTCTAACTATCGAGAATCATCACGTGTATAAGAGACAGATTTTTTTTTCTTTTTTATCTAACCATGAATGAAGAGACAAGGTTACCGTGAGACCACATGTAAAGAAAGAAGAAAAAATGAAGCTCAAAGACAAAAGTAAACCACAAAAAGAAAACCTTAATATGAAAAGGGTTTCTCTTCCTCTTCATAGAACTTAAAAGAAAGAAAAACGGCGAATATTTTACTACATAAAATGAAGAGAGGTTGTCGTCTTTGGGAACATTTGTTACTGAGTTTTGCTTTATTTCCTAAAGGAATAAAAAGAAGAAGCAAAAAGGGAAAGGTTGCAGTTTCAACTGCAGATTTCCAAACCTGAGTTACAAGACAATAGATTTGGCTTCACAAAAGGAAACCACCGCCACCAAGAACACTTCAAAGGTGTTAATAGAAGCTTTCATTTTAGAAAGGACAGAAGGAATGGCATTTCTTTATTATTCTTTTTAATGATGAGAGGAATTATTAGATCTGCAAAATATAAAATTGGACGATTTCAACTTTACTCTAAAAGTATAAGAACTCTTTTCATGAGAAATCTACAAAATTTCAGGTAATTATGTTTTGTTGTAAGTTTATTTAAAGTCCTGTAAGTTTAATTAGTGGCAATCAGTTTTCCACAAGAACGTTACAACTGATGTTAAAAAATTAGCAAAGGCTTGGTTATTTTACAAAACAATCTAAACTTTGTGAGTTTGTGAGTTTTACCTTGAAAACTATAAATAACATTGCTTCATTTTCGCTTTTGAAACATTTTAAACAATAGAAAAATTCCCCAAACCTGTTAAAATTACATATAAACAAGTAATGAGACGCATGCCATTATATTTTCGTGATTCTGTGAAATTCTCAACGAGGAAAGTATTTGACAATATTACAATGCGCAGTAAAAATGTCTTCCTTACTCTCACTTTGTTATTCGTCTATAGGAACATACACACGCACTGTAATGGATGATACAACTAATTAAACAAAACAGAAGTATCTGTCGACAATTTCAAGAATATTATCATAAATTTGGTAAAGACAAAATGACCTAAAATTTCTTGGCTCCAAAAAGTTGATTGAGAACGCCAAAAGTTAAATTCATTTTATGAATTTTGATAGTAAAGTAATGAAACTTGCAGGAATTAACAGGCATGTAAAAAGCTGGAAGGTCATGGTCAAAGGTCAAGGTCAAGCAAAAGGTAAAATTTTGGTCATCAACCATACGGCCATAATTTTAATCCTAAAATAATGTAACTTGCAGGGATTTTACCCTGTTGTGTAAAGATTTGGAAATGATTAAATTTTGGAAGGTCAAAGGTCAAAGTCACAGACGAACAAAACGCACATATCACCTAATCAGCCATAAGTTTGGACATTCTTGTTACAGACTTCACACTTGGTTCATATTTGAGTGTATGAAAATCTACGCCAATTAATACATGTAAAGGTCAATGTCAAGATCGAACAAGAGGTCGAGAAATAAGTTACCGCAGCGGAGGTCTGCACGCTACTGAGTGCCCCCTCTAGTGATCATAGGTTTTTGAATATATATTTGTAAAACCTTCAATATTATTCAAGCTCTCAACTTACATATTATCGAGGAGAATATTATCTAAATTTGAGGTTGCAAGAATTTTCTAGTCTCCGAATCACCGGAGCATTTTCGCTTTGTATATGAAGGCAATTTATTGGTCTCTTATCGGAAATCAATGGAATCCCTTTCTTGTTGTAACTCTGCAAGTGACGTGTTTTGATGTTTGCAAATTTCCTCTGTTTTAAATCCTGGGAGAGGATGTTGTTCAGGTCACACGAGAACAATTGACAGTAATGTTCGGCAGTACAATTTGTTTCAATATTTTCACTTTTTTTTATAGTTTTCGTACTAAATGACATCGTTCAAGGTGTTATAGGCAAATAAATTGTCTTAGCGTCTTCAAAAAAAAAAAAAAATAAAGAAGAAAAAAAAAAGAAACCCTAAGATAGCCATAATAATGGTAACTGGTGTCTACAGGTCTCCTTTTCCATATTATTATTATTATTATTATTATTATTACTATCCAAGCTACAACCCTAGTTGGAAAAGCAAGATGCTATAAGCCCAGGGGCTCCAACAGGGAAAAATAGCCCAGTGAGGAAAGGAAATAAGGAAATAAATAAATGAAGAGAACAAATTAACAATAAATCATTCTAAAAACAGTAACAACGTCAAAACAGACATGTCATATATAAACTATTAACAGCATCAATTATGTCATAAATAAACTATAAAAAGACTCATGTCCGCCTGGTCAACAAAAAAGCATTTGCTCCAACTTTGAACTTTTGAAGTTCTACTGATACAACCACCCGATTAGGAAGATCATTCCACAACTTGGTAACAGCTGGAATAAAACTTCTAGAGTACTGCGTAGTATTGAGTCTCGTGATGGAGAAGGCCTGGCTATTAGAATTAACTGCCTGCCTAGTATTACGAACAGGATAGAATTGTCCAGGGAGATCTGAATGTAAAGGATGGTCAGAGTTATGAAAAATCTTATGCAACATGCATAATGAACTAATTGAACGACGGTGCCAGAGATTAATATCTAGATCAGGAATAAGAAATTTAATAGACCGTAAGTTTCTGTCCAACAAATTAAGATGAGAATCAGCAGCTGAAGACCAAACAGGAGAACAATACTCAAAACAAGGTAGAATGCAAGAATTAAAACACTTCTTCAGAATAGATTGATCACCGAAAATCTTGAAAGACTTTCTCAATAAGCCTATTTTTTGTGCAATTGAAGAAGACAGAGACCTTATATGTTTCTCAAAAGTAAATTTACTGTCGAGTAAATTTACTGGTAGTCTATTGGAAACGTTCCCTACTCGCATTCCGTGTGATTGGGAGTTCAAGCCCAGTTCAACCTTTGTAGTTTTAAGTAGTTTTTCCACAGCCTCACTGTTCTTGTGAGCTAAAGATGAGTCATCAGTAGCCGTTATGTGGCCCTCCTTGGTTCTAGCTTGGGTGGTTAGGGTGCTTAGGCGATGTTTATATATATATATATATATATATATATATATATATATATATATATATATATATATATATATATATATATATATACATACATATATATATATATATACATATATATATGTATATATATATATATATATATACACACAAACATATATATATATATATATATATATATATATATATATATATATATATATATATATATATATATATATATATATATAGTATTTGGGCGGTCTCTAGGACATTGTCCTGTCCCTTGTCTCAGGCTACAACTAATGATGACTTTTAAAATCATTGAATGGCAAATATATATATATATATATATATATATATATATATATATAGATATAGATATAGATATAGATATATATATATATATATATATATATATATATATATATATATATATATATATATATACATTCTCCTTACTACTATTTCCTTAAATTTGCTTTTGAACGTTACGAGAGGGGTTGACTTAATTTTCACTCGTTGATTGATACTAAATAAATGTTGGGTAAGACTTGGGATTAATTAACTTACTAATTCGTGTCAAAGGAAAACAATTGCACATAAGTTAATCTGTCTACAGTCTTTTGCAATTCGGAAACTTTTGCTTTATAAGATTTCATAGAAGCATTGAAACAGTGATGAAATCTATTATAAGATAGTAAATAATATTTTTTTTCTAGCTAGAAACTCAAATTATGCAAACTTTCTTTGAGTGAAAAAGTTACGTATGCTGTACATATTTCCTTGGTTGTCCAGGAGCAGTGAAAGAACACAAGATGCCTTGAATACCGTTTCAAAGCCAATAAAGTTTATTACTTATCCCTGATTACAGTGAAGATGTTGTATCTTACATAAAATTAATGTTTACCTGCGTTCTTCACTTGTTTAGGGTTGTGGCAGCCGATTTGGTAATGTCCCTGACTGATAAACGCCAGACTGGGGTTCAAGTCCCGCTCAAACTCTCTAGTTTCTTTGGTCGCTGCAACCTCACCATCCTTGTGAGCTAAGGATGGGGGGTTTGGGGGAAACTATAGGTCTATCTGCTGAGTCATCTAGCAGCCATTGCCTGGCTCTCCTTGGTCCTAGCTTGGGTAGAGAGGGGGGCTGTATGGTCAGCCTCTAGGGCACTGTCCTGCTCAATGGGGCCTTGTCACTGTCCCTTGCCCCTGCTATTCAGGAGCGGTCTTTAAACCTTTAAGTGTTGCAAGTCGCTAAGCTGCAGCGTCCTTTCGTGTATCAATTAAAGGATATTAAGGAGCTTTCCTCTTTAAGAATAATGGCTCCAATTTTTTTTTTTTTTTTTTTTTTTTTTTTTTAGTTTTAGTCGGCTTAATTTTAAAGAATAATAATACCCTGGCGGTGAGAATTAGCTAAGGAAAATATACTCTGAGAGCTTTCATGATTTACTGAAGCTTAACTGTATTACTTTTATCGATAACAGAAAAATTAAGTTACTTTTTTCGCTTTTGTAAAAATAATATTATGTACAAAGTCATGCAAATATTCAGTAAAATAAAGGTAAAGTATTTTTTTATGGTAGTACGTTGGCCAAGGCACCAGGCACCCATTGAGATACTACCGATAGAGAGTTATTTGGTCCTTTGACTGGAAAGATAGTACTACATTTGAACCCTCTCTGGTTACGGCTTATTTTTCACTTTCGCGTTATGGCTTATTTTTCCCTCACCTACACATACAACGAATAGATTCTCCTTTCCTCATACATCTGGAAATACAAAGATAACCGAAAAATTGGTCTTCGCTCATGTGGTTAACTACTGTACTATAATTGTTCAGTGGCTACTTTCCACTTTGTAAGGGCAGAAGCTCTTTATCTATGGTAAGCATCTCTTGTAGGAGAAGGACACTCCAAAATCAAAACATTGTTCTCTAGTCTTGGGTAGTTACCATAGCCTCTGTACCATGGTCTTCCACTGTCTTGTTTTAGAATTCTCTTTCTTGAGGGTACACGCATGTTAATTTTACTCCCTGTTTCCTTAAGTCTTTCCTCATTGGGCTATTTTTTCTGTTATAGTCCTTGAGCTTATAGCATCTTGATTTTCCAACTAGGGTTGTAGTTTAGCTAATAATGATTATAATAATAATAATAATAATAATAATAATAATAATAATAATAATTATTATTATTATTATTAATAATTATCATTATTATTGTGTATTCTTTACCACATCGACAGTAGGTGAAAATTGGAAAAGTTGAAAGGCAATTTACATCCCAAGTTATTTTTTGCGAAAAAGGTATATGTAAAAGCTTTATGGATGGAAACATCCATATAATAATTGTAGCTTATTTCCACCTTTCTGAAAAATAAAATTATCGGTAAGTTTTATGGATTATATGAATTACAACAGACTGTTAATTATTTCTAAACAGACAAATATATGCACAGCCTTAATTTTATTGAATAACTGAATGAAAAATAGCTTTCAGAATTTGATGTATCTTAATCATGATAATTAATTGTATTTCCGCTCCTAATAAAGTCGCCGATTAATAGAGCTATTTTGAGGATTTTTCTTCTTTTTCAGAATTTATAACGCCAAGACCTTAGCTAATGTCTGTAATATACTAAAGTCGGTTTGTAAAAATGATGAATATTCTGTAAAACAATGAGTGAATAGAAAAAAAAAATAGATATAAAAGTCACAGAATAAAAGAAGCTACCACGAGACCACATGAAATACAAAGACAAAAAATTGAGACAAAAGTAAAAGACAAAACCTTCACCTCCAATGGGAAATGGGGTCTGCCTCTTCAAAGAACACGAGGGAATCTAAAAGAACAATTGTTATTTCTGATCTCTTTTACTTAGCGAATGAGAAGAGGTGGTCGTCTTCAGGAGCATTTGCTAATGGCGGTTGCCCTTCGCCAGTGAATAAAAGAAAAAAAAGTGTGAAAGAAAATCCTGCTGCAATTTCAACTGCAGATTTTCAACCCGGAGTTCGGGACGAGATATTTCTCTTGATAATGGGACTGTGTCCGGACAAGAATACATCAGAGATCTTAATGCGAGTTTCATCAAGGGAAGAAGATTCGGTACTTTTTATATTCTTCCTCGCTGAAGCATTAATACAGACAAGTCCATGATGGTATAAGATTTTGCAAAATGAAATTCATGCCTGACTTTTCTGGTTATTTATATTTCCTTAAATTAGAATTCCTTCAAATAGATAATCATGTGAAAATTTCTGCTAAAGTCAAGACCAACTCCACAAGTTGATTGTTTTATGTAACAGTGGACATACATCTATATTTCTATTGCTAAAAAAAATTTGGAATTTAGATGGTAACAGATTAAATAGAATGTTAATTCAATAAACTGAAATAAACCCTATAAATTAGCTATAAAACCTCTACTAATGCTTTGGTCATTTCAGTTCATGGCTAACGATTTTGGCGTTTTTATCTATATAAGCTAGTCTAAACTTTGGCAGTTCAGTAACTCAGATGACTATCAATTTATAGTTAAAAATTAGTATTTTTTCATGAGTTTCACGGAAAAATAAAGGTTTTGTCAACACTGATCCCTAGAGGGCAAAGGTGGTAATGTTATCCTCTGACAAATTAAAGAATCCTTACGTAAATGAAATCAAAAATGTCCGAAGAAAAGAAGGAAATGTTTAAGCCAGATTTATCCGGTTCCCCAAGTATGAACGAACATATCTGGGTCATGGGTACTTGGAGTACGACATTTGGCACTTATCATTGACACTGGATCCTAAACTTGTACACCTGGGGAAGATGGAGAGTTTCACACGAGATATGTCTTTCCTTATATTATGTCCCAGTAGAGATTCCCTTCGTCCTGTTTTCAAGATGTAGGTAACTGTTTCTGTATAATTACAGAATAATTCTGAGAATCCAAAATATTCTTTTGATAAATGTAAACTTTGCAATTATCCAATAATTATTCCTTCCAACTTTTCACGTCTCATTTAATGCTACTCGTATCAATAAAGTAAAGCGTGTGTACCACATTTCACTAATTTAGATATATTGATACTCTCTCTCTCTCTCTCTCTCTCTCTCTCTCTCTCTCTCTCTCTCTCTCTCTCTCTCTCTCTCTCTCTCTCTCTCTCAAGAAATAGAGATTTTCAACCATTTCTTGGGAATTTCACTGCGCTAGTCCAATTGTCAATTTTTAGACATAGGTCTGACATTTATTAGATCTCTAAATGCTTGAAGAATTTCCATTTGAGTGAAAGCATAAATGTGTATGAACAAAAAGTGCGTTCTATTCAACTTGAAATTTGAAAGATCTTAAAATTAATTCTATGTTCTCAAAGTAAAGTTCAGGTCTGAATCAACGTCCTATTTTTTGGTTCTGTTTGAGTTGATAAAAAAGAACAAATATGAACAACTATTTTCCTATTCTTTGCAGGTTCTCCTCTGTCCTCATAGACCTGACAACACCGAGATTACCAAACAATTCTTTTTCACCCAAGAGGTTACTGCACTGTAACTGTTCAGTGACCACTTTCCTCTCGGTAAGGGTAGAAAAGAGAGAGAGAGAGAGAGAGAGAGAGAGAGAGAGAGAGAGAGAGAGAGAGAGAGAGAGAGAGAGAGAGAGAGAGAGTCAACCGTAATTGACCTCAGCAATCTGCTTTTTATACAAGGATTTTATACGTGAAATGAAAATACTAAGATCATACCTCCATCAATGTACTTATGCATCTTGTATTCTTAGATACAGTAAGTTATTCATACTAGTCATACATTACTATAAGTACAATTAAACTCTACAAAATTTCTCTCTGCCCCATTTTCTTAAGATATCAACAAGGCCTCGGTTTTCCCCAAAAACGAATAGTATTACACATTTAATGAATATCATATAGATGGAAACTCTTTTCCCTCGTCCCTTAAACTCCCAATCACCGTCCTTTAGGGCTCTTGATTAATTTCAATATTTGACACTCCTTTCGTAACCTTAAAGAATAAGAGGATTGGAAAGAAGTCTAAGTAGATCTAAATCAGGCAGAGCTCAGTTGGGGGCACCAGAAGATGTTCTGATTTATTGGCTTTCAAAGAAGTAAGAGACTCCCTTCAAGGAAATGGGAAAATATTCCTTCAATCACTATTATTTTTTACTCATGTTAACGTGTTCTCTGTCGTCAATGAAGTTTGTCACATATAGGTTTTAGTCAATTTACACGAATATAATAGCCATGGATTTTCTACTCACGTAAAACCGAAGTACACTAAAGTAACAGGTATATTTGTTCCATATAGGGTAAACCTTATTCGTCATAAGCAGCAAAGATATTTGTTATTTTGATTATAAATTGTATGAATATATAATTACATGTACATTATAGTTTATATATATATATATATATATATATATATATATATATATATATATATATATGTATATATATATATATATATATATATATATATATATATATATATATATATATATATATATGTATATATATACACATATAGATTTATATATATATATATATATATATATATATATATATATATATATATATATATATATACTGTATATATATATATATATATATATACTGTATATATATATATATATATATATATATATATATATATATATATATATATATATATATACATATAGATTTATATAAATACATATATAATATGCATATATATATATATTATATATATATATATATATATATATATATATATATATATATATATATATATATATATATATATATATACATATTCAGAACTTTCTTTAACTTGGTTTTTAATGTTCAATAAAATCATGATTGTGTTTCGACCACATTCAGATATGTTGCATAAGAGTTGCAGAGCAAAACAACAGGTCCTTCGACCAATGCCGAAGTCCCTCTCTAACGAAGTCTGGACGCAGCTGGCCAGGCAATT
>NC_090731.1:144690900-144703400 GCF_036898095.1 Palaemon carinicauda
CATTAAATCAAATACTATTTTTTTCATAAAATTCGTAAATACAGAAGTTTAACTATCGAGAATCATCACGTGTATAAGAGACAGATTTTTTTTTCTTTTTTATCTAACCATGAATGAAGAGACAAGGTTACCGTGAGACCACATGTAAAGAAAGAAGAAAAAATGAAGCTCAAAGACAAAAGTAAACCACAAAAAGAAAACCTTAATTTGAAAAGGGTTTCTCTTCCTCTTCATAGAACTTATAAGAAAGAAAAGCGGCGAATATTTTACTACATAAAATGAAGAGAGGTTGTCGTCTTTGGGAACATTTGTTAATGAGTTTTGCTTTATTTCCTAAAGGAATAAAAAAAGAAGAAGTGGAAAGGGAAAGGTTGCAGTTTCAACTGCAGATTTCCAAACCTGAGTTACAAGACAATAGATTTGGCTTCACAAAGGAACCCACCGCCACCAAGAACACTTCAAAGGTGTTAATAGAAGCTTTCATTTTAGAAAGGAGAGAAGGAATGGCATTTCTTTATTACTTTTTTTTAATGATGAGAGGAATTATTAGATCTGCAAAATATAAAATTGGACGATTTCAACTTTACTCTAAAAGTATAAGAACTCTTTTCATGAGAAATCTACAAAATTTCAGGTAATTATGTTTTGTTGTAAGTTTATTTAAAGTCCTGGAAGTTTAATTAGTGGCAATCAGTTTTCCACAAGAACCTTACAACTGATGTCAAAAAATTAGCCAAGGCTTGGTTATTTTACAAAACAATCTAAACTTTGTGAGTTTTACCTTGAAAACTATAAATAACATGGCTTCATTTTCGCTTTTGAAACATTTTAAACAATAGAAAAATTCCCCAAACCTGTTAAAATTACATATAAACAAGTAATGAGACGCATGCCATTATATTTTCGTGATTCTGTGAAATTCTCAACGAGGAAAGTATTTGACAAAATATTATAATACGGAGTAAAAATGTCTTCTTTACCCTCACTTTGTTATTCGTCTATAGGAACATACACACGCACTGTAATGGATGATACAAGTAATTAAACAAAACAGAAGTATATGTCGACAATTTCAAGAATATTATTATAAATTTAGTAAAGACAAAATGACCTAAAATATCTTGGCTCCAAAAAGTTGATTGAGAACACCACAAGTTAAATTCATTTTATGAATTTTGATTGTAGAGTAATGAAACTTGCAGGAATTAACTGGCATGTAAAAAGCTGGAAGGTCACGGTTAAAGGTCAAGGTCAAGCAAAAGGTCAAATTTCGGTCATCAAGCAAAAGGTAAAATTTCGGTCATCAACCATACGGCCATAATGTTAATCCTAAAGTAATGTAACTTGCAGGGATTTTAACCTGTTGTGTAAAGATCTGGAAATGATTAAATTTTGGAAGGTCAAAGGTCAAAGTCACGGACGAACAAACGCACATATCATGTAATCAGCCATAAGTTTGGACATTCTTGTTACAGACTTCACACTTGGTTCATATTTGAGTGTATGAAAATCTACGCCAATTAATACATGTAAAGGTCAATTTCAAGATCGAACAAGAGGTCGAGAAATAAGTTACCGCAGCGGAGGTCTGCGCGCTACTGAGTGCCCCTCTAGTAATCATAGGTTTTTGAATATATATTTGTAAAACCTTCAGTAGTATTCAAGCTCTCAACTTACATATTTTCGAGGAGAATATTATCTAAATTTGAGGTTACAAGAATTTTCTAGTCTCTGAATCACCGGAGCATTTTCGCTTCTTATATGAAGGCAATTTATTGGTCTCTTATCGGAAATCAATGGAATCCCTTTCTTGTTGTAACTCTGTAAGTGACGTGTTTTGATGTTTGCAAATTTCCTCTATTCTAAATCCTGGAAGAGATGTTGTTCAGGTCACACGAGAACAATTGACAGTAATGTTCGACTGTGGAATTTGTTTCACTCTTTTCAAATTTTGTCCATATTTTTTTCGTACTAAATGACATCGTTCAGGGCGTTATAGCCAGAGGAATTGTCTGAGCGTGTTCTGGAATAAAAAAAAAATCCCTAAAAAAGGCACAATAATGGTACGTGGTTTCTCCTTTTCCATAAAAGTAGCCTTTATTGGCAGCCCATTAGAAATGTTCCTTACTCGCATTCCGTGGGTTGGGAGTTCTAGCCCCGTTTAAGCAGTTTTTTTACATTGCCTCACTGTCCTTGTGAGCCAAATTGACTCATCAGTATCCATTCTGTGGCTCTCCTTGATACTAGCTTGAGTGGTTAGGCTGCTTAGGCACTCTTTATATATATATATTTATATATATATATGTGTGTGTATATATATATATACATATATATATATATATATATATATATATATATACATATATATATATATATATATATATATATATATATATATATATATATATATATATATATATATATATAGCTGCCACTCATGAGAGACCTTTAAACCTTTGAATGATAAATATATATATTCTCCTTTCTACAGTTTCCTTAAATTAGCTTTTGAACGTTACGAAGGGTGTTGACTTAATTTTCATTCGTTGTCTGTTATTAATTAAATCATGGGTATGACCACTCTGGGTATGACTTTGTATAAATTAACTTACTAATGGTTGTCAAAGGAAAACAATTACACATGAGTTAATCTGTCTACAGTGTAATGCAATTCGGAAACTTTTGCTTTATAAGAATTCATAGAAGCATTGAGACAATTATGAAGTCTATCACATGATAGTGAACAATATATTTTCTAGCGAGAAACTCAAATTATGCAAAGTTTCTTTGAGTGAAAAGGTTAAGTAAGCTGTACATATTTTCTTTGGTTGCCCAGGCGTAATAAAAGAACACAAGATGTCTTGAATGCCGTTTAAAAGCCAATAAAGTTTGATATTTACCGCTGATTATAGTGAGGGTGCTGACTGGTAAACGCCAGACTGGGGTTCGAGTCCCGATGAAACTCGTTAGTTTCTTTGGTCGCTGCAACCTCACCATCCTTCTGAGCTAAGGATAGGGGGGGGGGAGCCTATATGTGTATCTGCTGAGTCATCAGCAGCCATTCTATCCGGTCCTAGCTTGAGTAGAGAAGGGACTTGAGCGCTGATCATATGTATATATGGTCAGTCTGTAGGGCATTGTTCTGCTCAATATGGCCACGTCACTGTACCTTGACCTTGCCATTCAGGAGCAGCCTTTAAACTTTTAAGTGTTGCAAGTCATTAAGCTGTAACGTCCTTTCGTGTATCAATTATTGTTCATGGATACTAAGGAGCTCTCGTCTTTAAGAATAATGGCTCGGTTTTTTTATGGCTCTAATGTTTTTTTTTTTTGTTAATTTTTATTCGGGTTAATTTTAAAGAAAAATGATACTCTGACGGTGAGAATTGGCTAAGGAAAATATACTCTGAAAGCTTTCATGATTTACTGAAGCTTAACTGGATTACTTTTATCGATAACAGAAAAACTAAGTTACTTTTTTCGCTTTTGTAAAAATAATATCATGTACAAAGTCAGGCGAATATTCAGTAAAATAAAGGTAAAGTTATTCGTTCCGGTAGTACGTTGGATAAGGCACCAGGCACCCGTTGAGATACTACCGATATAGAGTTATTTGGTCCTTCGACTGGCCAGATAGTACTACATTGAACCCTCTCTGGTTACGGCTTCTTTTTCCTTGTCTCGTTATGGCTTATTTTTCACTCACACATACACCGAATAGCTTCTCCTCTTTCCTCATACATCTGAAAATACTAAGATAACCGAAAAATTGGTCTTCGCTCATGTGGTTAACTACTCTACTATAATTGTTCAGTGGCTACTTTCCACTCTGTAAGGGCAGAAGCTCTTTATCTATGGTAAGCATCTCTTGTAGGAGAAGGACACTCCAAAATCAAACCATTGTTCTCTAGTCTTGGGTAGTTACCATAGCCTCAGTACCATGGTCTTCCACTGTTTTGTTTTAGAATTTTCTTTCTTGAGGGTACACGCATGAGGACTTTGCTCCCTGTTTCCTTATTTCTTTTCCTCATTGGGCTATTTTTTCTGTTGTAGTCCTTGGGCTTATAACATCTTGATTTTCCAACTAGGGTTGTAGTTTAGCTGCTAATAATAACAACATTAATAATAATAATAATAACAATAATAATAATAATAATAATAATAATAATAATAATAATAATAATAACAACATCAGTAATAATAATAATAATAATAATGATAATAATAATAGTAATAATTATTATTTTTATTATTATTATTATTATTATTATTATTATTATTATTATTATTATTATTATTAATTATTATTATTATTATTATTATTATTATTATTATCATTGTGCATTCTTTATCACTTCGACAGTAGGTGAAAATTGGAAAAGTTGAAAGGCAATTCACATCCCAAGTTATTGTTTGCGAAAAAGGTATGTGTAAAAGCTTTATGGATGGAAACATCCATTTAATAATTGTAGCTTATTTCCACCTTTCTGAAAAATAAAATCATCGGTAAGTTTTATGGATTATATGAATTACAACAGACTGTTAATTATGTCTAAACAGACATATATATGCACAGCCTTAATTCTATTGAATAACTGAATGAAAAATAGCTTTCAGAATTTGATGTATCTTAATCCTGATAATTAATTGTATTTCCGCTCCTAATAAAGTCACCGATTAATAGAGGTATTTTGAAGATTTTTCCTCTTTTTCAGTATTCATAACGCCAAGACCTTCGCTAATGTCTGTAATATACTAAAGTCAGTTTGTAAAAATGATGAATATTCCGTAAAACAATGAGAGAATAGAAAAGAATAGATATAAAAGTCGCAGAATAAAAGAAGCTACCGCGAGACCACATGAAATCCATCCATCCATATACCAAAGGCACTTCCCCCAATTTTGGGGGGTAGCCGACAACAACAAGAAACAAAACAAAAAGGGGACCTCTACTCTCTACGTTCCTCCAGCCTAACCAGGGACTCAGCCGAGTTCAGCTGGTACTGCTAGGGTGCCACAGCCCAACCTCCCACATTTCCACCACAGATGAAGCTTCATACTGCTGAGTCCCCTACTGCTGCTACCTCCGCGGTCATCTAAGGCACCGGAGGAAGCAGCAGGGCCTACCGGAACTGCGTCACAATCGCTCGCCATTCATTCCTATTTCTAGCACGCTCTCTTGCCTCTCTCACATCTATCCTCCTATCACCCAGAGCTTTCTTCATACCATCCATACACCCAAACCTTGGCCTTCCTCTTGTACTTCTCCCATCAACTCTTGCATTCATCACCTTCTTTAGCAGACAGCCATTTTCCATTCTCTCAACATGCCCAAACCACCTCAACACATTCATATCCACTCTAGCCGCTAACTCATTTCTTACACCCGTTCTCACCCTCACCACTTCGTTCCTAACCCTATCTACTCGAGATACACCAGCCATACTCCTCAGACACTTCATCTCAAACACATTCAATTTCTGTCTCTCCATCACTTTCATTCCCCACAACTCCGATCCATACATCACAGTTGGTACAATCACTTTCTCATATAGAACTCTCTTTACATTCATGCCCAATCCTCTATTTTTTACTACTCCCTTAACTGCCCCCAACACTTTGCAACCTTCATTCACTCTCTGACGTACATCTGCTTCCACTCCACCATTTGCTGCAATAACAGACCCCACGTACTTAAACTGATCCACCTCCTCAAGTAACTCTCCATTCAACATGACATTCAACCTTGCACCACCTTCCCTTCTCGTACATCTCATAACCTTACTCTTACCCACATTAACTCTCAACTTCCTTCTCTCACACACCCTTCCAAATTCTGTCACTAGTCGGTCAAGCTTCTCTTCTGTGTCTGCTACCAGTACAGTATCATCCGCAAACAACAACTGATTTACCTCCCATTCATGATCATTCTCGCCTACCAGTTTTAATCCTCGTCCAAGCACTCTAGCATTCACCTCTCTCACCACTCCATCAACATACAAGTTAAACAACCACGGCGACATCACACATCCCTGTCTCAGCCCCACTCTCACCGGAAACCAATCGCTCACCTCATTTCCTATTCTAATACATGCTTTACTACTTGTGTAGAAACTTTTCACTGCTTGCAACAACCTTCCACCAACTCCATATAACCTCATGACATTCCACATTGCTTCCCTATCAACTCTATCATATGCTTTCTCCAGATCCATAAACGCAACATACACCTCCTTACCTTTTGCTAAATATTTCTCGCATATCTGCCTAACTGTAAAAATCTGATTCATACAACCCCTACCTCTTCTAAAACCACCCTGTACTTCCAAGATTGCATTCTCTGTTTTATCCTTAATCCTATTAATCAGTATTCTACCATACACTTTTCCAACTACACTCAACAAACTAATACCTCTTGAATTACAACACTCATGCACATCTCCCTTACCCTTATATAGTGGTACAATACATGCACAGACCCAATCTACTGGTACCATTGACAACACAAAACACACATTAAACAATCTCACCAACCATTCAAGTACAGTCACACCCCCTTCCTTCAACATCTCAGCTTTCACACCATCCATACCCGATGCTTTTCCTACTCTCGTTTCATCTAGTGCTCTCCTCACTTCCTCTATTGTAATCTCTCTCTCATTCTCATCTCCCATCACTGGCACCTCAACACCTGGAACCGCAATTATATCTGCCTCCCTATCATCCTCAACATTCAGCAAACTTTCAAAATATTCCGCCCACCTTTTCCTTGCCTCCTCTCCTTTTAACAACCTTCCATTTCCATCTTTCACTGTCTCTTCAATTCTTGCGCCGGCCTTCCTTACTCTCTTCACTTCTTTCCAAAACTTCTTCTTATTCTCTTCATATGACTGTCCCAGTCCCTGACCCCACCTCAGGTCAGCTGCCCTCTTTGCCTCACGTACCTTGCGCTTTACTTCCACCTTTTCCTCTCTATATTTTTCATACTTCTCTATACTATTACTCTGCAGCCATTCTTCAAAAGCCCTCTTTTTCTCTTCCACTTTTACCTTCACTCCTTCATTCCACCATTCACTGCCCTTCCTCATGCTGCCTCCAACAACCTTCTTGCCACATACATCACTTGCAATCCCAACAAAATTTTCTTTTGCTAACTTCCACTCCTCCTCTAAATTACCAGTTTCTCTTACTCTCACCTCGTCATATGCCATTTTCAACCTTTCCTGATATTTACTTTTTACCCCCGGTTTTATTAGCTCTTCAACCCTCACTAGCTCCCTTTTACATCCACCTACTCTATTCCCCCACTCTTTTGCTACAACTAATTTTCCTTCCACCAAAAAATGATCAGACATACCGTTAGCCATACCCCTAAACACGTGCACGTCTTTCAATCTTCCAAACATTCTTTTAGTTATCAACACATAATCCATTATACATGAAATACAAAGACAAAAATTGAGACAAAAGTAAAAGACAAAACCTTCACCTCCAATGGGAAATGGGGTCTGCCTCTTCAAAGAACACGAGGGAATCTAAAAGAACAATTGTTATTTCTGATCTCTTTTACTTAGCGAATGAGAAGAGGTGGTCGTCTTCAGGAGCATTTGCTAATGGCGGTTGCCCTTCGCCAGTGAATGAAATAAAAAAAAAAAGCGTGAAAGAAAATCCTGCTGCAATTTCAACTGCAGATTTTCAAACCGGAGTTCGTGACAAGAGATTTCTCTTGATAATGGGACTGTGTCAGGACAAGAATACATCAAAGATCTTAATGCGAGTTTCATCAAGGGAAGAAGATTCGGTACTTTTTATATTCTTGCTCGCCGAAGCGTTAATACAGACGATTCCATGATGGTATAAGATTTTGCAAAATGAAATTCATGCCTGACTTTTCTGGTTATTTATATTTCCTTAAATTCGAGTTCCTTCAAATAGATGATCATGTGAACATTTCTGCTAAAGTCAAGACCAACTCCACAAGCTGATTGTTTCATGTAACAGTAAGACATACATCTGTATTTCTATTGATAAGAAAAATTAGAATTTAGATGGTAACAGATTAAATAAAATGTTAGTTCAATAAACTGAAATAAACCCTACAAATTAGCTATAAAACATCTACTAATGCTTTGGTCATTTCAGTTCATCGCCAACGATTTTGGCGTTTTTATCTATATAAGCTAGTCTAAACTTTGGCAGTTCAGTAACTCAGATGACTATCAATTTATAGTTAAAAATTAGTATTTTTACATGAGTTTCACGGAAAAATAAAGGTTTTGTCAACACTGATCCCTAGAGGGCAAAGGTGGTAATGTTATCCTCTGACAAATTAAAGAATCCTTATGTAAATGAATATCAGAAATGTCCGAAGAAAAGAAGGAAATGTTTAAGCCAGATTGTCCGGTTCCCCAAGTACGAACGAAAATATCTGGGTCATGGGTACTTGGATTACGGCATTTGGCACTTATCATTGACACTGGATCCTAAACTTGTACACCTGGGGAAGATGGAGAGTTTCACACGAGATATGTCTTTCCTTATATTATGTCCGAGTAAAGATTCCCTTCGTCCTATTTTCAAGATGTAGGTGACTGTTTCCAAATTTTTATACGAGTTCCTGTATAATTACAGAATAATTCTGAGAATCCAAAATATTCTTTTGGTAAATGTAAACTTTGCAATTATCCAATAATTATTCCTTCCAACTTTTCACGTCTCATTTCATGCTACTCGTATCAATAAAGTAAAGCGTGTGTACCACATTTCACTAATTTAGATATTTTGATAAAGTCTCTCTCTCTCTCTCTCTCTCTCTCTCTCTCTCTCTCTCTCTCTCTCTCTCTCTCTCTCTCAGGATATAGAGATTTTCAACCATTTCTTGGAATTTCACTGGCGCTAGTCCAACTGTCAATTTTTAGACATAGGTCTGACATTTATTAGATCTCTAAATGCTTGAAGAATTTCCATTTGAGTGAAAGCATAAATGTGTATGAACAGAAAGTGTGTTCTACTCAACTTGAAATTTGAAAGATCTTAAAATTAATTCTATGTTCTCAAAGTAAAGTTCAGGTCTGAATCAACGTCCTATGTTTTGGTTCTGTTTGAGTTGATAGAAAAGAACAAATATGAGCAACTATTTTCCTATTCTTTACAGATTCTCCTCTGTCCTCATACACCTGACAACACCGAGATCACCAAACAATTCTTTTTCACCCATGAGGTTACTGCACTGTAACTGTTCAGTGACCACTTTCCTCTCGGTAAGGGTAGAAGAGAGAGAGAGAGAGAGAGAGAGAGAGAGAGAGAGAGAGAGAGAGAGAGAGAGAGAGAGAGAGAGAGAGAGAGAACAGTAATTGACCTCAGCATTCTGCTTTTTATACAAGGATTTTATACGTGAAATGTAAATACTAAGATCACACCTCCACCAATGTACTCATGCATCTTGTATTCTTAGATACAGGAAGTTATTCATACTGGTCATACTGTAAGTACATTTAACTCTACAAAATTTCTCTCTCTGCCTCATTTTCTTAAGATATCAACAAGGCCTCGGTCTTTCCAAAAAACGAATATATTACAAATCTACCGAGTATCACATGGAAAGGAAACGGTTCTTCTTCGTCCTTTAAACTCCCAATAACCGTCTTTTAGGGCTCCTGATTAATTTCCCTATTTGACACTCCTTTCGTAACCTTAAAGTATAAGAGGATTGGAAAGAGTTCTGAGTAGAGCTAAATCAGGCAGAGCTCATTTGGGGGCACCAGAAGATGTTCTGATTTCTTGGCTTTCAAAGAAGTAAAAGACTCCCTTTAGAAAAATTTACTAATATTCCTTCAATCACTATAACTTTTTATTCTTGTTAACGTGTTCTCTGTCGTCAATGAAGTTTGTCATATATAGGTTTTAGTCAATTTACACGAATTTAATGGCCATGGATTTTCTACTCATGTAAAACCGAAGTACACTAAAGTAACAGGTATATTTATTCCATATAGGGTAAACCTTATTCGTCATAAGCAGCAAAGATAAGATATTTGTTATTTTGATTATAAATTGTATAAATATATAATTAAATGTACATTATAGTTATATATATATATATATATATATATATATATATATATATACATATAGATTTATATAAATATATATATATGTATATATATATATATATATATATATATATATATATATATATATATATATATATATATATATATATATATATAGAGAGAGAGAGAGAGAGAGAGAGAGAGAGAGAGAGAGAGAGAGAGAGAGAGAGAGAGAGAGAGAGAGAGAGCATATATACATATATATATACATATATATATATATATATATATACACATATATATATATATATATATATAGAGAGAGAGAGAGAGAGAGAGAGAGAGAGAGAGAGAGAGAGAGAGAGAGAGAGAGAGAGAGAGAGAGAGAGAGAGAGCATATATATACATATATATATATACATATATGTATATATATATATATATATATATATATATATATATATATATATATACATATACATATTTAGAACTTTCTTTAACTTGGTTTTTTAATGTTCAATAAAATCATGATTGTGTTTCGACCACATTCAGATATGTTGCAAAAGAGTTGCAGAGCAAAACAACAGGTCCTGTGACCAATGACGAAGTCCCTCTCTAACGAAGTCTGGACGCAGCTGGCCAGGCAATTACATAATTCCTAATTGTCTTTAATCCTACTTAAGATAGATTGGTCATTGGAGTCTACTTCCCATCTCAACCTCTTCAGTTAAATAAGATGATACTTTATTCATATATGCTTTAAGATTGAATGGTTTAAATGTCACTCATGAATGGCAGAGGGAAGGGACAGGGACAATACCCTAGAGACTGACCTTATATACTTTCAACTGGCTACATTATAAAAGTGTTACATGCATATACCGATGACAAGACGTTCAATTATATGTACTTAATCATATTCACTGATTTATAAGCGACTGGCAGCAGTGTGTTTTATATTATATATTTAGCAATTGCGATTATATGAAGGAACCGTCTTTGAAAAGGAGGAAGCATTGAAGATCTTATAAGGGAAAAAATATAGTTAAAACAATCATGAGCACAGATATACTTATAATTTTCTTTATAGCAAAATTAAAAAACTGATATTGTATCACTTGGATCATGAATCAGAGCCGTTTTTATTACTAGGAACACATTTAGAAATAAAATTATTGATCATATGGAAAGTAATTCGAATACACAAATGTAAATATCGTTGGTTCTAAACTTCTATTTTAACAACAGGTATTTTGCTAAGATATTTTACAAAAAAAAAAAAAAAAAAAAAAAAAAAAAAAAAAAAAAAAAAACCTTGTGCAACAGGTTAGGTTGGGGATGGTGAGGTTAGGCTTCATCATTGCAATTCTTCTTGTAATATTATCTCGGTTACTTTTAACTGAAATGGGTTTTATGACATTAATCGTGTATTTATTAATCTAGTTATCTTAGCAAGGGTAGCAGAAGGATAAAAGAACATGAAAATCGTTAACATCAATAAGACAATATATCACGTTCAGCAGATTATCCTTATGATATTGAATGCACCTTAGAGAGTCATTAAAGAAAGAAGCTGTTTCAAAGATGCGTAAAAATGTCTTGAAAAATAGTAGCAGGAAGCTTTGTTAAGTGCGTATCTAAAGATAATGGTCTTTACATGATAATATTTTCTATAACACATTGATGTAACACATTAGATATTATAAGTAAATAAAATTTTTTTTTGAAAGTACACGGCAACAAATAACAAACTCATCCACTAAATCATGTAGGCGACAATTTCATAAATTTCATAAATTCTGGATAAGCTTTTTTTTCTTATTTTTTTTTTTATTTTTATTTTAGAACAACTACGTATGATCATCTGCTTATTATCGTACTGAACATTTACATAATTGACGCGTCATCCTCATTACCAAAACATAAATCTAACAAGTGAGCAAGTCCTGAACGCGGACATGGTCCTCGTAGAGGACATACCTCCGCCAAGGTGACCTTGACCTTAATGTGACTTTGACCTTCACATGACCTTGACCTTCACGTGACCTTCAAGTGACCTTGACCTTCACGTGACCTTGACCTTCACATGACCTTGGCTTCAAGTGACCTTGATCTTCAAATGTACTTGACCTTCACGTGACCTTGACCTTCAGGTGACCTTGACCTTCACGTGACCTTGACCTTCACGTGACCTTGACCTTCAAGTGACCTGCTTGACTTTTGACCTTCAAGTGATCTTTGTTCATTTGCCACTGATACTTAATATGACATTGATATAATGCACCAATATGACCTTGACCTTTGACCTTTATAAATTTGAACATCACCCATGGGTTGCGCCTGGACTAGGACTTCCCTGTTGGCTTATGCAAAAGTCAGTGCTTTATTTCTGTCTCTTGATATGGCCACTTATGTCATAGTGACACCAGTGACCCCTGTGACCTTGAC
>NC_090731.1:144708400-144743563 GCF_036898095.1 Palaemon carinicauda
TATATATATATATATATATATATATAAGTGTGTGTGTTTGTGTGTGTAATAACGTATCACTAATACCTTTCGATATTGAATTCACTCCGCCTCGGGATCACAAACCCATAAGGAAATTCTACCTTTATAAAATCAAAGTATTAAGTCTCATTTAAGAAATTGGATATCGTCCTTTCGAGGAACTCTAGTGGCTAAAGGTGGCTGGGAATAAGAAAGTTCCTCTCCTTTTTCCCTAAATTTGTCAAAAAAAAAAAAAAAAAAAAAAAAAAAAAAAAAAAAAAAAAAAAAAAAAAAAAATAGAAAAAGAGAAAGAGTGTGTCCCTAGGCAACACGTTGAGTCAATATATATAAGATAATACAGGGAAGATGTATTCTTTTGTAGACAATAAACATTCAGTTAAGTGCTGCCTCTGTTCTTGACAAAAATGTTTAAGCCAATAAACTGATACTTTAGGTATACTGAATGAAAAGACGTTTACTTAATCTATTGTTTTCAAGTGAAAAGTTGATGTTGATGTGTATACCTTATCGAGTATAGTATCTTTTTTGTTTTTGTTTTTATAATTGAATGTGTTAGCATTTACGCTTCATGTTTATTCTATTAACAATAATTTGCCTTTTTGCCTTGGTGTTTGTCTATGTTTAACGAAAGACTCTTTCAGTGTTATGAGGTATTTTGTTATTCTTATCATAGCATGTATGCTACTGTGGCGTATTACGAGAGAAAATTAGTTTTTTAAGTAAGTGTTGTGCTCATATGTGTTCTTTGGCTTATCTATTCTTCTGTACTATGAGGTGAGCAACTTTAACGGCAACATCACTATTGTAAGACCCAAAACACCAATCTGAAACTAATTAATAATCATTCTATAGAAAAACTATATAATTTTAGGTTGAAACTTATATAAGCGTCATTAAATCAAATATTATTTTTTCATAAAATTCGTAAATACAGAAGTCTAACTATCAAGAATCATCACGTGTATAAGAGACAGATTTTTTTTTCTTTTTTATCTAACCATGAATGAAGAGACAAGGTTACCGTGAGACCACATGTAAAGAAAGAAGAAAAAATGAAGCTCAAAGACAAAAGTAAACCACAAAAAGAAAACCTTAATTTGAAAAGGGTTTCTCTTCCTCTTCATAGAACTTATAAGAAAGAAAAGCGGCGAATATTTTACTACATAAAATGAAGAGAGGTTGTCGTCTTTGGGAACATTTGTTAATGAGTTTTGCTTTATTCCCTGAAGGAATTAAAAAAAAAAGAAGTGGAAATGGAAAGGTTGCAGTTTCAACTGCAGATTTCCAAACCTGAGTTACAAGACAATAGATTTGGCTTCACAATAGGAACCCACCGCCACCAAGAACACCTCAAAGGTGTTAATAGAAGCTTTCATTTTAGAAAGGAGAGAAGGAATGGCATTTCTTTATTACTTTTTTTTAATGATGAGAGGAATTATTAGATCTGCAAAATATAAAATTGGACGATTTCAACTTTACTCTAAAAGTATAAGAACTCTTTTCATGAGAAATCTACAAAATTTCAGGTAATTATGTTTTGTTGTAAGTTTATTTAAAGTCCTGGAAGTTTAATTAGTGGCAATCAGTTTTCCACAAGAACCTTACAACTGATGTCAAAAAATTAGCCAAGGCTTGGTTATTTTACAAAACAATCTAAACTTTGTGAGTTTGTGAGTTTGTGAGTTTTACCTTGAAAACTATAAATAACATGGCTTCATTTTCGCTTTTGAAACATTTTAAACAACAGAAAAATTCCCCAAACCTGTTAAAATTACATATAAACAAGTAATGAGACGCATGCCATTATTTTTTTCGTGATTCTGTGAAATTCTCAACGAGGAAAGTATTTGACAATATTATGATACGGAGTAAAAATGTCTTCTTTACCCTCACTTTGTTATTCGTCTATAGGAACATACACACGCACTGTAATGGATGATACAAGTAATTAAACAAAACAGAAGTATCTGTCGACAATTTCAAGAATATTATTATAAATTTGGTAAAGACAAAATGACCTAAAATATCTTGGCTCCAAAAAGTTGATTGAGAACACCACAAGTTAAATTCATTTTATGAATTTTGATCGTAGAGTAATGAATCTTGCAGGAATTAACTGGCATGTAAAAGCTGGAAGGTCATGGTCAAAGGTCAAGGTCAAGGAAAAAGGTCACATTTCGGTCATCAACCATACGGCCATAATGTTAATCCTAAAGTAATGTAACTTGCAGGGATTTTAACCTGTTGTGTAAAGATCTGGAAATGATTAAATTTTGGAAGGTCAAAGGTCAAGGTCACGGACGAACAAAACGCGCATATCACGTAATCAGCTATGAGTTTGGACATTCTTGTTACACACTTCGCACTTGGTTCATATTTGAGGGTATGAAAATCTACGCCAATTAATACATGTAAAGGTCAATGTCAAGATCGAACAAGAGGTCGAAAAATAAGTTACCGCAGCGGAGGTCTGCGCGCTACTGAGTGCCCCTCTAGTAATCATAGGTTTTTGAATATATATTTGTAAAACCTTCAGTATTATTCAAGCTCTCAACTTACATATTTTCGAGGAGAATATTATCTAAATTTGAGGTTGCAAGAATTTTCTAGTCTCTGAATCACCGGAACATTTTCGCTTCTTATATGAAGGCAATTTATTGGTCTCTTATCGAAAATCAATGGAATCCCTTTCTTGTTGTAACTCTGTAAGTGACGTGTTTGCAAATTTCCTCTATTCTAAATCCTGGAAGAGATGCTGTTCAGGTCACACGAGAACAATTGACAGTAATGTTCGGCTGTACAATTTGTTTAAATATTTTCACTTTTTTTTATATAGTTTTCGTACTAAATAACATCGTTCACGGTGTTATAGGCAAATAAATTGTCTTTGCGTCTTAAAAAAAAAAAAAAAAAAAAAAAAAAAACTAAGAAGGCCATGATAATGGTAACTGGTGTCTACAGGTCTCCTTTTCCATAATGTAGCCTTTATTGGTAGTCTATTGGAAACGTTCCCTACTCGCATTCCGTGTGATTGGGAGTTCAAGCCCAGTTCAACCTTTGTAGTTTTAAGTAGTTTTTCCACAGCCTCACTGTTCTTGTGAGCTAAAGATGAGTCATCAGTAGCCGTTATGTGGCCCTCCCTGGTTCTAGCTTGGGTGGTTAGGGTGCTTAGGCGATGTATATATATATATATATATATATATATATATATATATATATATATATATATATATATATATATATATATATATATAGTATTTGGGCGGTCTCTAGGACATTATCCTATCCCTTGTCTCAGGCTACCACTAATGATGACTTTTAAAATCATTGAATGGCAAATATATATATATATATATATATATATATATATATATATATATATATATATATATATATATATATATATATATATATATATATATATACATATATACTGTTTCCTTAAAATTGTTTTTGAACGTTACGAAGGGTGTTGACTTAATTTTCACTCGTTGATTGATACTAAATGAATGTTGGGTAAGACTTGGGATTAATTAACTTACTAATTCGTGTCAAAGGAAAACAATTGCACAAGTTAATCTGTCTACAGCCTTTTGCAATTCGGAAACTTTTGCTTTATAAGAATTCATAGAAGCATTGAGACAGTGATGAAATCTATTATAAGATAGTAAATAATATTTTTTTCTAGCGAGCAACTCAAATTATGCAAAGTTTCTTTGAGTGAAAAGGTTAAGTATGCTGTACATATTTCCTTGGTTGTCCAGGCGCAGAGAAAGAACACAAGATGCCTTGAATACCGTTTAAAAGCCAATAAAGTTTATTACTTATCCCTGATTACAGTGAAGATGTTGTATCTTACATAAAATTAATGTTTACCTGCGTTCTTCCCTTGTTTAGGGTTGTGGCAGCCGATGTGGTAATGTCCCTGACTGATAACCGCCAGACTGGGGTTCAAGTCCCGCTCAAACTCGCTAGTTTCTTTGGTCGCTGCAACCTCACCATCCTTATAAGCTAAGGATGGGGGGTTTGGGGGAGCCTAGAGGTCTATCTGCTGAGTCATCTAGCAGTCATTTGTCCTAGCTTGGGTAGAGAGGGGGCTTGGGCGCTGATCATACGTATGTATGGTCAGCCTCTAGGGCACTGTCCTGCTCAATAGGGCCATGTCACTGTCCCTTGCCCCTGCTATTCAGGAGCGGTCTTTAAACCTTTAAGTGTTGCAAGTCGCTAAGCTGCAGCGTCCTTTCATGTATCAATCAAAGGATACTAAGAGCTTTCCTCTTTAAGAATAATGGCTCTATTTTTTTTTTTTTTTTTTTTTTTGTCGGCTTAATTTCAAAGAATAATAATACTCTGGCGGTGAAAATTGGGTAAGGAAAATATACTCTAAAAGCTTTCATGATTTACTGAAGCTTAACTGGATTACTTTTATCGATAACAGAAAAATTAAGTTACTTTTTTCGCTTTTGTAAAAATAATATGTACAAAGTCATGCGAATATTCAGTAAAATAAAGGTAAAGTATTTCTTTATGGTAGTACGTTGGCCAAGGCACCAGGCACCCATTGAGATACAACCGATAGAGAGTTATTTGGTCCTTTGACTGGCCAGATAGTACTACATTGGAACCCTCTCTGGTTACGGCTTATTTTTCCTTTCGCGTTATGGCTTATTTTTCACTCACCTACACATACACCGAATAAATTCTCCTCTTTCCTCAAACATCTGACGATACTAAGATAACCGAAAAATTGGTCTTCGCTCATGTGGTTAACTACTGTACTATAATTGTTCAGTGGCTACTTTCCACTTTGTAAGGGCAGAAGCTCTTTATCTATGGTAAGCATCTCTTGTAGGAGAAGGACACTCCAAAATCAAAACATTGTTCTCTAGTCTTGGGTAGTTACCATAGCCTCTGTACCATGGTCTTCCACTGTCTTGTTTTAGAATTCTCTTTCTTGAGAGTACAAGCATGTTAACATTGCTCCCTGTTTCCTTATTTCTCTTCCTCATTGGGCTATTTTTTTGTTGTTGTAGTCCATAGGCTTATAGCATCTTGATTTCCCAGCTAGGGTTGTAGTTTAGCTGCTAATAATAATAATAATAATAATAATAATAATAATAATAATAATAATAATAATAATAATTATTATTATTATTATTATTATTATTATTATTATTATTATTATTATTATTGTGTATTCTTTACCACTTCGACAGTAGGTGAAAATTGGAAAAGTTGAAAGGCAATTTACATCCCAAGTTATTTTTTGCGAAAAACGTATGTGTAAAAGCTTTATGGATGGAAACATCCATATAATAATTGTAACTTATTTCCACCTTTCTGAAAAATAAAATTATCGGTAAGTTTTATGGATTATATGAATTACAACAGAGTGTTAATTATTTCTAAACAGACAAATATATGCACAGCCTTAATACTATTGAATAACTGAATGGAAAATAGCTTTCAGAATTTGATGTATCTTAATCCTGATAATTGATTGTATTTCCGCGCCTAATAAAGTCGCCTATTAATAGAGGTATTTTGAAGATATTTCCTCTTTTTCAGAATTCATAACGCCAAGACCTTCGCTAATGTCTGTAATATACTAAAGATGGTTTGTAAAAATTATGAATATTCCGTAAAACAATGAGAGAGTAGAACAGAATAGATATAAAAGTCGCAGAATAAAAGAAGCTACCGAGACCACATGAAATACAAAGACAAAAAACTGAGACAAAAGTAAAAGACAAAACATTCACCTCCAATGGGAAATGGGGTCTGCCTCTTCAAAGAACACGAGGGAATCTAAAAGAACAATTGTTATTTCTGATCTCTTTTACTTAGCGAATGAGAAGAGGTGGTCGTCTTCAGGAGCATTTGCTAATGGCGGTTGCCCTTCGCCAGTGAATAAAAGAAAAAAAAAAGTGTGAAAGAAAATCCTGCTGCAATTTCAACTGCAGATTTTCAAACCGGAGTTCGGGACGAGAGATTTCTCTTGATAATGGGACTGTGTCCGGACAAGAATACATCAGAGATCTTAATGCGAGTTTCATCAAGGGAAGAAGATTCGGTACTTTTTATTCTTCTTACCCGAAGCATTAATACAGACGAGTCCAAGATTTTGCAAAATGAAATTCATGCCTGACTTTTCTGGTTATTTATATTTCCTTAAATTTGAATTCCTTCAAATAGATAATCATGTGAAAATTTTTGCTAAAGTCAAGACCAACTCCACAAGCTGATTGTTTTATGTAACAGTGGACATGCATCTATATTTCTCTTGCTAAAAAAAATTTGGAATTTAGATGGTAACAGATTAAATAGAATGTTAGTTCAATAAACTGAAATAAACCCTACAAATTAGCTATAAAACATCTACTAATGTTTTGGTCATTTCAGTTCATCGCCAACGATTTTTGCGTTTCTATCTATATAGGTTAGTCTATACTTTGGCAGTTCAGTAACTCAGATGACTATCAATCTATAGTTAAAAAATGAGTATTTTTTCATGAGTTTCACGGAAAAATAAAAGTTTTGTCAACACTGATCCCTAGAGGGCAAAGGTGGTAATGTTATTCTCTGACAAATTAAAGAATCCTTACGTAAATGAATATCAGAAATGTCCGAAGAAAAGAAGGAAATGTTTAAGCCAGATTTATCCGGTTCCCCAAGTATGAACGAAAATATCTGGGTCATGGGTACTTGGAGTACGACATTTGGCACTTATCATTGACACTGGATCCTAAACTTGTACACCTGGGGAAGATGGAGAGTTTCACAGGAGATATGTCTTTCCTTATATTATGTCCCAGTAGAGATTCCCTTCGTCCTATCTTCAAGATGTAGGTCACTGTTTCCAAATTTTTATACGAGTTCCTGTATAATTACAGAATAATTCTGAGAATCCAATATAGTCTTTTGGTAAATGTAAGCTTTGCAATTATCCAATAATTATTCCTTCCAACTTTTCACGTCTCATTTAATGCTACTCGTATCAATAAAGTAAAGCGTGTGTACCACATTTCACTAATTTAGATATATTGATGAAGTCTCTCTCTCTCTCTCTCTCTCTCTCTCTCTCTCTCTCTCTCTCTCTCTCTCAGGAAATAGAGATTTTCAACCATTTCTTGGGAATTTCACTGGCGCTAGTCCAACTCTCAAATTTTTAGACATAAGTCTGACATTTATTACATCTCTAAATGCTTAAAGAAAGCATATTAGTGTATGAACAGAAAGTGTGTTCTACTCAACTTGAAATTTGAAAGATCTTAAAATTAATTCTATGTCCTCAAAGTAAAGTTCAGGTCTGAATCAACGTCCTATTTTTTGGTTATGTTTGAGTTGATAGAAAAGAACAAATATGAGCAACTATTTTCCTATTCTTTACAGATTCTCCTCTGTCCTCATACACCTGACAACACCGAGATTACCAAATAATTCTTTTTCACCCAAGGGGTTACTGCACTGTAACTGTTCAGTGACCACTTTCCTATCGGTAAGGGTAGAGAGAGAGAGAGAGAGAGAGAGAGAGAGAGAGAGAGAGAGAGAGAGAGAAAGAGAGAGAGAGTCAACAGTGATTGACCTTAGCATTCTGCTTTTTATACAAGGATTTTATACATGAAAAGAAAATATTAAGATCATATACCTCCATCAATGTACTCATGCATCTTGTATTCTTATTTACAGTAAGTTATTCATACTGGTCATACATTAATACAAGTTCAATTAAACTCTACAAAATTTCTCTGTTTGCCTCATTTTCTTAATATATCAACAAGGCCTCGGTCTTCCCCAAAAACGAATATATTACAAATTTACCGAATATCACATGGAAGGAAACTGTTCTTCCTCGTCCTTTAAACTCCCAATCACCGTCTTTTAGGGCTCCTGATTAATTTCCCTATTTGACACTCCTTTCGTAACCTTAAAGTATAAGAGGATTGGAAAGAGTTCTGAGTAGAGCTAAATCAGGCAGAGCTCATTTGGGGGCACCAGAAGATGTTCTGATTTCTTGGCTTTCAAAGAAGTAAAAGACTCCCTTTAGAAAAATTTACTAATATTCCTTCAATCACTATAACTTTTTATTCTTGTTAACGTGTTCTCTGTCGTCAATGAAGTTTGTCACATATAGGTTTTAGTCAATTTACACGAATATAATAGCCATGGATTTTCTACTCGTGTAAAACCGAAGTACACTAAAGTAACAGGTATATTTGTTCCATATAGGGTAAACCTTATTCATCATAGGCAGCAAAGATATTTGTTATTTTGAATATAAATTGCATAAATATATAATTACATGTACATTATAGTTATACACACACACACACACACATATATATATATATATATATATATATGCATATACATATAAATTTATATATATATATAATATACATATATATATATATATATATATATATATATATATATAGATACACACACACAATATATATATATACATATATATATATATATATATATATATATATATATATATATTTAGAACTTTCTTTAACTTGGTTTTTAATGTTCAATAAAATCATGATTGTGTTTCGACCACATTCCGATATGTTGCATAAGAGTTGCAGAGCAAAACAACAGGTCCTGTGACTAATGACGAAGTCCCTCTCTAACGAAGTCTGGACGCGGATGGCCAGGCAATTACATAATTCCTAATTGTCTTTAATCCTACTTAAGATAGATTGGTCATTGGAGTCTACTTCCCATCTCAACCTCTTCAGTTAAATAACATGATACTTTATTCGTAGGCCTATATGCTTCAAGATTGAAAGGTTTAAAGGTCACTCATGAATGGCAGAGGCAATGGACAGGGACAATACCCTAGAGACTGACAATATATACTTTCGACTGGCTACACTATAAAAGTGTTACATGCATGCACTGATTACAAGACGTTCAATTATATGTACTTAATCATATTCACTGATTTATAAGCGACTGGCAGCAGTGTGTTTTTATATTATGTATTTAGCAATTGCGATTATATGAATGAACCGTCTTTGAAAAGGAAGAAGCATTAGAGATCTTATAAGGGAAAAAATATAGGTAAAACAATCATGATCACAGCCATACTTATAATTTTCATCATAGCAAAATTAAAGAACTGATATCATATCACTTGGATCATGAATCAGAGCCGTTTTTATTACTAGGAACACATTTAGAAATAAAAGTATTGATCATATGGAAAGTAATTCGAATACACAAAAGTAAATATCGTTGGTTCTAGACTTCTATTTTAACAACAGGTATTTTGCTAAGATATTTAAAAAAAAAAAAAAAAACCTTGTGCCTCAGGTTAGGTTGGGGAGAGTAAGGTTAGGCTTCATCATTGCAATTCTTCTTGTAATATTATCTCGGTTACTTTTAACTGAAATGGGTTTTATGACATTAATCGTGTATTTATTAATCTAGTTATCTTAGCAAGGGTAGCAGAAGGATAAAAGAACATGAAAATCGTTAACATTAAAGAGACAATAGTTCACGTTCAGCAGGTTATCCTTATGATATTGAATGTACCTTAGATAGTCATTAAAGAAAGAAGGTGTGTCAAAGATGCGTAAAAATGTCTTGAAAAATAGTAGCAGAAAGCCTAGTTAAGTACGTATCTAAAGATAATGGTCTTTACATGATAATATCTTCTATAACACATTGATGTAAAACATTAGATATTATAAATAAAAAAAAAAAAAATGCAAGTACACGGCACCAAATAACAAACTCATGCACTAAATCATGAAGGCGACAAATCAATTTTGAAATTTCATAAATTCAGGATAATCTTTTTTTTTTTTATTTTTTTTTTATTTTATTTTAGAGCAACTACGTATGTTCATCTGCTTACTATCGTACTAAACATTTACATAATTGACGCGGCATCCTCATTACCAAAGCATAAATTTAGTAAATAATTTTAGAGGTCTCGATCAAGCAAGAAGGGGGGGGGGGGGGGGAGTCTCTCAATTGCCACTGACCTACAATTGTCTGTAAAAATAATAATTTGTTTTAGCGTCGGACATTTTTTGATGCTCAAACCGAGTTCAGTGAAAAACTCTGAGCAGAAAAATCTCTTCTAATTAAAACTTGGAGTCCAGTTTGAATAAGCAGTCGGTCTTAATATTGAGGCGCTAAATTCTTGCATAATATTTTCTCATATTCTCGGAAATACCTAAATGTTCTTTTATGATTTAGGAGGAGAAAATGTTTGAGTCAAAGAATTTAATTTCATGATTATAAATACCCGGTATTACCTGGTTCAAATATTATGATACACATATTATTTATAGGTAATACCGTATATTTAGAATTAAAATGATAAACAAGATGAAGTCACATCTAACATTTCTTCTTTGTTTTCAACCTTTTCATACATTTACAAAACAGGTATTTGCACCTTATACCGTCCATCATTCGTTCCATTCCAGTATTCCAGTTATTATCTAATCTTTCTAAATAAAATAGATTCCAATCCCAACTCATTGTGCATATAACATCCTTGACTAATAGGTATTGCCATCATCTATAGCGTCTTCATCCCTATGCAATGGACATTGTTCCGACTTGTTAATCCCCTATAATATTATCGACACCCGGCACCGAATCATAGATCAACCTCATTGCCACAAATAAATCTTCAACAATATATTTCATACGTATGCTTAAATTCTAATTGTCCTTTCAAGGTTGGCATTATTCAGAATTTTTCTTCTTTTATATATCGTGCATATAGTTTTCAAGATCAGTCTTTTGCTGGATGAAGTTTAAAGTCACAGTCTGTTGCTCGCCGTATATGATGACCTACATGATAGCCTGCATACACCCTCGTAAATATAAACTGGAACACAAACACACGCATATAAGCACACACGGTATATATATATATATATATATATACGTATATATATATATATATATATATATATATATATATATATATATATATATATATATATATATATATATATATATATATATATATATATATATATATATATATACATATATATATATATATAGGAGCCTTTGTATATCAGCGGCCAGTTCCTCCGACGAGCATAAAATATGGACACCAACTAAACTAAACCCTCCCCCCCATTACCTAACCTATTAACGCCACCTACAACAACTTACACTGCTGTATTCTTAGTCAGCCGTCATCATACATACAGGTGGCCACTATCATACATACACCTATATATATATATATATATATATGTATATATATATATATATATATATATATATATATATATATATATATACACACACATATACGTATACAGACAGATAGCTAGGTAGAAAAATATTAGAGCAACTTCTTCACCTATTATATTCTACCGATAGAGCTAAGAAATTTACATTTCATTAATCACGAATTTTCTGGTACTTGTCACTAAAACTTCTGAAAAGGTTTTCTAGAAGCTGTCTATTGATAATATCCTTATCATGAATAAGATTTAGTTTCTTAGTTTTAAAACTATGTCTATACGGATATCTTTTTTTTCTTTTAACAAAGCCGCAAAAACTCTTCTTATTAAGATCTTCGGACATTTCATCAGGAAAAAGACTTCTTTTACCAATCTGTGTTTATATTTCAATATCTCTTGAACTCTGACAATTCTCACACAGGCCAATTAGCATAGATATTAGCAATGCGTGGAGTTTCACGCAGATAATTTGCATGTGACCCAAAACGAAATGCCGAAGGAAACTGTTGCTAACTTTGCATTTTATCTGCAGGAAATCCTGCAACGGTAAGACCTGGTCTTCAATCTTCAATGGAAATGCAGCATTTGGCTTCGTCTCTCTTCCCCGCTGGGTACCACCTCCCCATTCCAGCCGATTCCCCCTTATAAATTCCCCATAAGGATTGAGGGTGTTTTGTTTATCGTGGCCTCTTGAAGGTTTTCACATTTATTTATCAACGATTTAAAGTTTAAAGTAAAAACAAAGTTTTACATGGCGACCAAATCTTTAAGTTTTTTTTTTTTTCCTTTTGATGGACATCTATAGTCACGCTTGTTAATTGGCTTGTCGGCAACACTCGACGTATGCAGTTAATTCTAGTAGTCAGGCCTTTCCATCATAATGTTCAATACTATAAAGTATTCTAGAAGTTTTATTCGAGCTGTGACCAAGTTATGGAATGATCTTCCTAATCGGGTAGCTGAATGAGTAAAACTTCCAAAGTTCAAACTTGCAGTAAATGTTTTTGTGTTGAACAGGCTGAAATTAAGCCTCTTTATATAGTTTATATGTGAAAGATCTCTTTTAATGATGTTATTGATCTAAAAGTATTTTATGTTAATTTATTCATTACTTCTCATATAGTTTATTTATTTCCCTATTTCCTTTCCTCACTGGGAAATTTCTCCTCGTTGGAACCCTTGGGTTTATAGCATCCTGCTCTTCCAAATAGGGTTGTAGCTTAGCCAGTAATAATAATAATAACAATAACAACAACAACAACAACAACAATAATAATAATAATAATAATAATAATAATAATAATAATAATAATAATAATAATAATATTTTTAGCTGTGTTTATTTTGAAACGTCCATTTTGAGGGATTTCTCCGATGTGAGATGGTGGGACGAAGTGGCAGGTTGGCTGTTCCATCCCTTTCTAGTACGCCCACATTGCTGCCAGAACTTACCCACGCCCACGATCACTGGTCTTTTTCACTTAGGGGCCTCGGTGAGTTATTGCTTTTGACCTTCTCAACTCAAACGGAAAAGCAACAGGAGACACTCTGAGGAGCTTACGAAAACCAAAAGGATATCAAGGAGTCCTTTAGCTTGTAAACATTTGCGTTCACCTTCTAACTTTAGTTGCTTTGCATTCCTCCGGATGCATCGTAGGAAACAGCTTGTATAAAAGCTTATGCTTGCAATGGAAGTAGGAAGCTCAGGCAGCGGTAATGGAAATCATCATATAAAAGTCCCAAAGCAGGAACTTCAAAACAGGCGAGTAAGAAGGTTTATGTAAACTCTTCTTTCTGTCTTTAGGCATCATTTCCTCTTGATATATTGCTCTTAATAAACGCAGCATTCAATTTTACAACTCTATGGCTAGTATCTTCGCCATTTCAGTTTGAAACTGTGAATGGACTTGGTGCTTCATAATTTTTCATTTTACTCAATGTCCAGCTCCTCTCTCTCATTTTCAGTATTCAATAAAAACTGTTTAGAATATTCTCTCCATCTCCTCTTGATGTCCTCATTCCTCTGCAATATATTTTAATCTCTATCCTTGAGGTCTCTCTCTCTCTCTCTCTCTCTCTCTCTCTCTCTCTCTCTCTCTCTCTCTCTCTCTCTCTCTCTCTCTCTCATATATATATATATATATATACTATATATTATATATATATATATATATACATACTATATATATATATAAACACATATATATATATGTATATATATATATATATATATATATATATATATATTTCTTCTTGTAACATGGGACTTAAAACATATCATTTGATTTACAGTTATGATCAAGTTTCGACAAGGAATAAAGTAAATAAATTGTAAATTTCAATTCAATTAAAATGATAAACTTTTGCTGAAGATCTGTCACACTATATCAACAACAACAAAACACCCAAAAAAACGTGACCCGATTAATTAAGAATAATAAAAGTTTAATGAACCTCAATCAAACATCACAAACTTCCCCCAATTACAAAATCTGAAGGTTCCATACTCTTAACTCCCATTTCAAATATGAATGACCTTAATATCATAAATAATAGAAATGATAGAAAATGCCTTTCACCGTCGTTTATGAAATCAAATATAAATGCTACAATATGTTATTTTGTCTTTCATTCAAAATATATTATCGGGGAAAAAGTTATATTGAAAGTGTTTGAAATTTCAAAACAAATTTGAAATATATGGTTTTACCTCCCGAGTTTTATACACTGCAAGAGAACCAATATAAAATTACTCTCCATTTTTTATACCGAGATTTACCGGAAAATATATTTTCTTTTTTATATGGTAAACATTTCATAAAAATTTGACTAATAGATATGTCAGTAATATTTTTCGAATTTTGACATATATCAATAAAATACATATTTTTTATCTGAAGTTTATACTAGATGAATGTTAAAGATTTTTTTTTTTTTTTTTGTGCAATTGGAATTCAAACCTGAAATGACTATCGCTTATTTATCCGAAAAGAAAGAGAACGACTAATTGGGATTTTCGTATTTTCATTCAACAAGTTCAAGTGCAAAACAGCTCATACGCATATATGTTATAATAGCTTCAGTAGATTAACTAAAGATAAAGTTGCGTTAGCATTTTATAATTTGCGTGTGCGTGTGTGTGTATTGTAAGTATACGTGTTAGCAAGTTTATTCTTAAAAATATTCAAAATGACACACAGATATAGTCATACACATACACACACCTACACACACACACACACACACATACATATATATATATATATATATATAAATATATATATATATATATGTGTGTGTGTGTATATATATATATATATATGTACATATCATTAAAATACCATAAATAGACGTGTGTGGAAGGGCATGTCTGAGGCCTTTGTTATGCAGTTGACGAACAACAGCTAATATATATATATATATATATATATATAAAAGTGTGTGTGTGTGTTTGTGTGTGTAATAACGCATCACAAATACCTTTCGATATTGAATTCACTCCGCCTCGGGATCACAAACCCATAAGGAAATTCTACCTTTATAAAATCAAAGTATTAAGTCTCATTTAAGAAATTGGATATCGTCCTTTCGAGGAACTCTAGTAGCTAAAGGTGGCTGGGAATAAGAAAGATCCTCTCCTTTTTCCCTAAATTTGTCAAAAAAAAAACAATAGAAAAAGAGAAAGAGTGTGTCCCTAGGCAACACGTTGAGTCAATATATATAAGAGAATAAACATTGTAGACAATAAACATTTAGTCAAGTGTTGCCTCTGTTCTTGAAAAAATGTTTAAGCCAATAAACTGATACTTTAGGTATACTGAATGAAAAGACGTTTTCTTAATCTATTGTTTTCAAGTGAAAAGTTGATGTTGATGTGTTTACCTCATCGAGTACGGTATCTTTTTTTTTTTTTTTTTTTTTTGAATGTGTTAGCATTTACGCTTCATGTTTATTCTATTGACTATAGTTTGCCTTTTTGCTTTGGTGTTTGTCTATGTTTGTCATGAAAAGAGATGAACAGTATATTGGGAAGAGAGTGATGGAAATGGAGGTACACGGAACGAGAAGGAAAGGGAGACCAAAGCGATCAAAGGGATTAACCGGTGATGAGGTGTGGGACAGAGGTAGATGGAGAAAGCTGACCAGAAACATCGACCCCACATAAGAAGTGGGAAAAGATGTAGACAAAGAAGAAGAAGAAGAAGAAGTTTGTCTATGTTTAACGAAAGACTCTTTCAGTTTTATGAGGCATTTTGTCATCCTTATCATAGCATGTATGCTACTGTGCCGTATTACGAGAGAAAATTAGTTTTTTAAGTAAGTGTTGTGCTCATATGTGTTCTTTGGCTTATCTATTCTTCTGTACTATGAGGTGAGCAACTTTAACGGCAACATTACTATTGCAAGACCCAAAACACCAATCTGAAACTAATTAATAATTATTCTATAAAAAAAAAAACTATATAACTTGAGGTTGAAACTTATATAAGCATCATTAAATCAAATATTATTTTTTTTCATAAAATTCGTAAATACAGAAGTCTAACTATCGAGAATCATCACGTGTATAAGAGACAGATTTTTTTTTTCTTTTTTATCTAACCATGAATGAAGAGACAAGGTTACCGTGAGACCACATGTAAAGAAAGAAGAAAAAATGAAGCTCAAAGACAAAAGTAAACCACAAAAAGAAAACCTTAATTTGAAAAGGGTTTCTCTTCCTCTTCATAGAACTTATAAGAAAGAAAAGCGGCGAATATTTTACTACATAAAATGAAGAGAGGTTGTCGTCTTTGGGAACATTTGTTAATGAGTATTGCTTTATTTCCTAAAGGAATAAAAAGAAGAAGTAAAAAGGGAAAGGTTGCAGTTTCAACTGCAGATTTCCAAACCTGAGTTGCAAGACAATAGATTTGGCTTCACAAAAGGAACCCACCGCCACCAAGAACACTTCAAAGGTGTTAATAGAAGCTTTCATTTTAGAAAGGAGAGAAGGAATGGCATTTCTTTATTACTTTTTTTTAATGATGAGAGGAATTATTAGATCTGCAAAATATAAAATTGGACGATTTCAACTTTACTCTAAAAGTATAAGAACTCTTTTCATGAGAAATCTACAAAATTTCAGGTAATTATGTTTTGTTGTAAGTTTATTTAAAGTCCTGGAAGTTTAATTAGTGGCAATCAGTTTTCCACAAGAACCTTACAACTGATGTCAAAAAATTAGCCAAGGCTTGGTTATTTTACAAAACAATTTAAACTTTGTGAGTTTGTGAGTTTGTGAGTTTTACCTTGAAAACTATAAATAACATGGCTTCATTTTCGCTTTTGAAACATTTTAAACAACAGAAAAATTCCCCAAACCTGTTAAAATTACATATAAACAAGTAATGAGACGCATGCCATTATTTTTTTCGTGATTCTGTGAAATTCTCAACGAGGAAAGTATTTGACAATATTATGATACGGAGTAAAAATGTCTTCTTTACTCTCACTTTGTTATTCGTCTATAGGAACATACACACGCACTGTAATGGATGATATAAGTAATTAAACAAAACAGAAGTATCTGTCGACAATTTCAAGAATATTATTATAAATTTGGTAAAGACAAAATGACCTAAAATATCTTGGCTCCAAAAAGTTGATTGAGAGCACAACAAGTTAAATTTATTTTATGAATTTTGATTGTAGAGTAATGAAACTTGCAGGAATTAACTGGCATGTAAAAAGCAGGAAGGTCATGGTCAAAGGTCAAGGTCAAGCAAAGGTCAAATTTCGGTCATCAACCATACGGCCATAATTTTAATCCTAAAGTAATGTAACTTGCAGGGATTTTAACCTGTTGTGTAAATATCTGGAAATTATTAAATTTTGGAAGGTCAAAGGACAAAGTCACGGACGAACAAAACGCACACATCACGTAATCAGCCATAAGTTTCGACATTCTTGTTACAGACTTCACACTTGGTTCATATTTGAGTGTATGAAAATCTACGTCAATTAATACATGTAAAGGTCAATGTCAAGATCGAACAAGAGGTCGAGAAATAAGTTACCGCAGCGGAGGTCTGCGCGCTACTGAGTGCCCCTCTAGTAATCATAGGTTTTTGAATATATATTTGTAAAACCTTCAGTAGTATTCAAGCTCTCAACTTACATATTTTCGAGGAGAATATTATCTAAATTTGAGGTTACAAGAATTTTCTAGTCTCTGAATCACCGGAGCATTTTCGCTTCTATATGAAGACAATTTATTGGTCTCTTATCGGAAATCAATGGAATCCCTTTCTTGTTGTAACTCTGTAAGTGACGTGTTTTGATGTTTGCAAATTTCCTCTATTTTAAATCCTGGAAGAGATGCTGTTCAGGTCACACGAGAACAATTGACAGTAATGTTCGGCTGTACAATTTGTTTAAATATTTTCACTTTTTTTTATATAGTTTTCGTACTAAATAACATCGTTCACGGTGTTATAGGCAAATAAATTGTCTTTGCGTCTTAAAAAAAAAAAAAAAAAAAAAAAAAAAAACTAAGAAGGCCATGATAATGGTAACTGGTGTCTACAGGTCTCCTTTTCCATAATGTAGCCTTTATTGGTAGTCTATTGGAAACGTTCCCTACTCGCATTCCGTGTGATTGGGAGTTCAAGCCCAGTTCAACCTTTGTAGTTTTAAGTAGTTTTTCCACAGCCTCACTGTTCTTGTGAGCTAAAGATGAGTCATCAGTAGCCGTTATGTGGCCCTCCCTGGTTCTAGCTTGGGTGGTTAGGGTGCTTAGGCGATGTTTATATGTATATATATAAATATATATATATATATATATATATATACATATATATATATATATATACATATACATACATATATATATATACACACAAACATATATATATATATATATATATAGTATTTGGGCGGTCCCTAAGACATTATCCTGTCCCTTGTCTCAGGCTACCACTAATGATGACTTTTAAAATCATTGTATGGCAAATATATATATATATATATATATATATATATATATATATATGTATATATATATGTATGTATATATATATATATATAGTATATATATATATATATATAGATATAGATATAGATATATATATATATATATATATATATATTCTCCTTTCTACTGTTTCCTTAAATTTGCTTTTGAACGTTACGAAGGGTGTTGACTTAATTTTCACTCTTTGATTGATACTAAATAAATGTTGGGTAAGACTTGGGATTAATTAACTTACTAATTCGTGTCAAAGGAAAACAATTGCACAAGTTAATCTGTCTACAGTCTTTTGCAATTCGGAAACTTTTGCTTTATAAGAATTCATAGAAGCATTGAGACAGTGATGAAATCTATTATAAGATAGTAAATAATATTTTTCTAGCGAGAAACTCAAATTATGCAAAGTTTCTTTGAGTGAAAAGGTTAAGTATGCTGTACATATTTCCTTGGTTGTCCAGGCGCAGAGAAAGAACACAAGATGCCTTGAATACCGTTTAAAAGCCAATAAAGTTTATTACTTATCCCTGATTACAGTGAAGATGTTGTATCTTACATAAAATTAATGTTTAACTGCCTTCTTCCCTTGTTTAGGGTTGTGGCAGCCGATTTGGTAATGTCCCTGACTGATAAACGCCAGACTGGGGTTCAAGTCCCGATCAAACTCGCTAGTTTCTTTGGTCGCTGCAACCTCACCATCCTTGTGAGCTAAGGATGGGAGGTTTGGGGGAGCCTATAGGTCTATCTGCTGAGTCATCTAGCAGCCATTGCCTGGCCCTCTTTGGTTCTAGCTTGGGTAGAGAGGGGGCTTGGGCGCTGATCATATGTATGTATGGTCAGCCTCTAGGGCACTGTCCTGCTCAATGGGGCCTTGTCACTGTCCCTTGCCCCTGCTATTCAGGGGCGGTCTTTAAACCTTTAAGTGTTGCAAGTCGCTAAGCTGCAGCGTCCTTTCATGTATCAATCAAAGGATACTAAGAGCTTTCCTCTTTAAGAATAATGGCTCCAATTTTTTTTTTCTTTTTTTAGTTTTAGTCGGCTTAATTTCAAAGAATAATAATATTCTGGTGGTGAGAATTGGCTAAGGAAAATATACTCTAAAAGCTTACATGATTTACTGAAGCTTAACTGCATTACTTTTACCGATAACAGAAAAATTAAGTTACGTTTTTTCGAATTTAGCAAAAATAATATGTACAAAGTCATGCGAATATTCTATAAAATAAAGGTAAAGTTATTCGTTTCGGTTGTAGGTTGGCCAAGGCATCAGCTCCCCGTTGAGATACTACCAATAGAGTTATTGGGTCCTTTTACTGGCCTGATAGTACTACATTGGAACCCTCTCTGTTTACGGCTTATTTTTCCCTCTCGTTATGGCTTATTTTTCCCTCACCTACACATGCACCGAATAGTTTGTTCTATTCTTTACAGAGTCTCCTCTTTCCTCAAATATCTGAAAATACTAAGATAACCGAAAAATTTGTCTTCGCTCATGTGGTTAACTATTGTACTATAATTGCTGAGTGGCTACTTTCCATTGGTAAGGGTAGAAGAGAGACTTAAACTATGGTAAGCAGCTCTTCAACGAGAACGACACTCCAAAATCAAACCATTGTTCTCTTGTCTTGGGTAGTACCATAGCTTCTGTACCATGGTCTTCCACTGTCTTGTTTTAGAATTCTCTTTCTTGAGGGTACACGCATGTTAACTTTGCTACCTGTTTCCTTATTTCTTTTCCTCATTGGGCTATTTTTTCTGTTGTAGCCCTTGGGCTTAGAGCATCTTGATTTTTCAACTATGGTTGTAGTTTAGCTGATAATAATAATAATAATAATAATAATAATAATAATAATAACAATAATAATAATAATAATCATTATTATTATTATTATTATTATCATTATTATTATCATTATTATTATTCTTTACCACTTCGACAGTAGTTGAAACTTGGAAAAGTTGAAAGGCAATTTACATCCCAAGTTATTGTTAGCAAAAAAGGTATATGTAAAAGCTTTATGGATGGAAACACCAATGTAGTAAGTGTAGCTTATCATTACTTTTCTTTGATATAAAATTATCGATGAGTTTTATGAATTATGTTAATAACAACAGACTGTTAATCATTTCTATACAGACGATAATAAACAAAGCCTTTATTCTATTGAATAACGGAATTGAAAATAGCTTTTGAAATTTGATGTATCTTAAACTTGGTAATTCACTTTTTTCTGCTCTTACAATAGTCGCCTATTAATGAATGTTTTTTGAAGATCTATCCTCTTTTTCAGAAATCATAACGCCAAGGCCTACGCTAATAATGTCTGTAATATACTAAAGATGGTTTGTAAAAATGAGGAATATTCCGTAAAACAATGAGAGAATAGAAAAGAATAGATATAAAAGTCACAGAATAAAAGAAGCTACCGAGTCCACATGAAATACAAAGACAAAAATTGAGACAAAAGTAAAAGACAAAACCTTCACCTCCAATGGGAAATGGGGTCTGCCTCTTCAAAGAACACGAGGGAATCTAAAAGAACAATTGTTATTTCTGATCTCTTTTACTTAGCGAATGAGAAGAGGTGGTCGTCTTCAGGAGCATTTGCTAATGGCGGTTGCCCTTCGCCAGTGAATAAAAGAAAAAAAAGTGTGAAAGAAAATCCTGCTGCAATTTCAACTGCAGATTTTCAAACCGGAGTTCATGACGAGAGATTTCTCTTGATAATGGGACTGTGTCCGGACAAGAATACATCAGAGATCTTAATGCGAGTTTCATCAAGGGAAGAAGATTCGGTACTTTTTATATTCTTCTTAGCCGAAGCATTAATACAGACGAGTCCATGATGGTATAAGATTTTGCAAAATGAAATTCATGGCTGACTTTTCTGGTTATTTATATCTCCTTAAATTTGAGTTCCTTCAAATAGATAATCATGTGAAAATTTCTGCTAAAGTCAAGACCAACTCCACAAGCTGATTGTATTTCTATTGCTAAGAAAATTATGAATTTAGATGGTAACAGATTAAATAGAATGTTAGTTCAATAAACTAAAATAAACCCTACAAATTAGCTATAAAACATCTACTAATGCTTTGGTCATTTCAGTTCATCGCCAACGATTTTGGCGTTTTTATCTATATAGGCTAGTCTAAACTTTGGCAGTTCAGTAACTCAGATGACTATCAATCTATAGTTAAAAAAATGAATATTTTTGCATGAGTTTCACGGAAAAATAAAAGTTTTGTCAACACTGATCCGTAGAGGGCAAAGGTGGTAATGTTATACTCTGACAAATGAAAGAATCCTTACGTAAATGAATATCAGAAATGTCCGAAGAAAAGAAGGAAATGTTTAAGCCAGATTTATCCGGTTCCCCAAGTATGAACGAAAATATCTGGGTCATGGGTGAGTACGACATTTGGCACTTATCATTGACAAAGGTTCCTAAACTTGTACACCTGGGGAAGATGGAGAGTTTCACACGAGATGTGTCTTTCCTTATATTATGTCCCAGTAGAGATTCCCTTCGTCCTATTTTCAAGATGTAGGTGACTGTTTCCAAATTTGTATACGAGTCCCTGTATAATTACAGAATAATTCTGAGAATCCAAAATATTCTTTTGGTAAATGTAAGCTTTGCAATTATCCAATAATTACTCCTTCCAACTTTTCACGTCTCGTTTAATGCTACTCGTATCAATAAAGTAAAGCGTGTGTACCATATTTCAGTAATTTAGATATGTTGATAAAGTCTCTCTCTCTCTCTCTCTCTCTCTCTCTCTCTCTCTCAGGAATTAGAGATTTTCAACCATTTCTTGGGAATTTCACTGGCGCTAGTCAAACTGTCAATTTTTAGACATAGGTCTGACATTTATTAGATCCCTAAATGCTTGATGAATTTCCATTGAGTGAAAGCATAAATGTGTATGAACAGAAAGTGCGTTCTGCTCAACTTGAAATTTGAAAGATCTTAAAATTAATTCTATGTTCTCAAAGTAAAGTTCAGGTCTGAATCAACGTCCAATTTTTTGGTTCTGTTTGAGTTGATAGAAAAGAACAAATATGAGCAACTATTTTCCTATTCTTTACAGATTCTCCTCTGTCCTCATACACCTGACAACACCGAGATCACCAAACAATTCTTTTTCACCCAAGGGGTTACTGCACTGTAACTGTTCAGTGACCACTTTCCTCTCGGTAAGGGTAGAAGAGAGAGAGAGAGAGAGAGAGAGAGAGAGAGAGAGAGAGAGAGAGAGAGAGAGTCAACAGTAATTGACCTCAGCATTCTGCTTTTCATACAAGGATTTTATACGTGAAATGAAAATACTAAGATCATACCTCCATCAATGTACTCATGCATCTTGTATTCTTAGACATAGTAAGATATTCATACTGGACATACATTACTATAAGTAAAATTAAACTCTACAAAATTTCTCTCTCTGCCTCATTTTTTAAGATATCAACAAGGCCTCGGTCTTCCCCAAAAACGAATAGTATTACACATTTAATGAATATCATATAGATGGAAACTCTTTTCCCTCGTCCCTTAAACTCCCAATCAGCGTCCTTTAGGGCTCCTGATTAATTTCCCTATTTGACTCCTTTCTTAACCTTAAAGAATAAGAGGATTGGAAAGAGTTCTAAGTAGGTCTAAATCAGGCAGAGCTCATTTGGGGGCACCAGAAGATGTTCTGATTTCTTGGCTTTCAAAGAAGTAAAAGACTCCCTTTAGAAAAATTTACTAATATTCCTTCAATCACTATAACTTTTTATTCTTGTTAACGTGTTCTCTGTCGTCAATGAAGTTTGTCACATATAGGTTTTAGTCAATTTACACGAATATAATAGCCATGGATTTTCTACTCATGTAAAACCGAAATACACTAAAGTAACCGGAATATTTTTTACATATACTGTAGGGCAAACCTTGTTAGTTCTAAACAACAAAGATACTTGTTATTTTTATTACAAACTATATAAATAAATAATAACATGTATATAATTTATATATACATACAGTACATATATATATATATATATATATATATACATATATAAATTTAATTATATATATGCATATATATATATCTATACATATATATATACATATATATATTTATACATATAATATATATATATATATATATATAATATATATATATATATATATATTATATATATATATATATATATATATAGAAATCTATATTATATAAGCATATATCTCTCTCTCTCTCTCTCTCTCTCTCTCTCTCTCTCTCTCTCTCTATATATATATATACAGTATATACATATATATACACACACATATATATATGTATATATATACATATACATATATATGTATATATATATATATATATATATATATATATATGTATATATACATACATATGTATGCATACGTATATATATATATATATATATATATATATATATATATGTATATATATATATATATATATATATATGTATATATATATATATATATATATATATATATATATATATATAAACATATAAAAATTTATTTAACTTGGTTTATAATGTTCAATCATGACGGTGTTTCGACCACATTCGACCACGAAATCTGGACGCGGATGGCCAGGCAATTACATAATTCCTAATTGTCTTTAATCCTACTTAAGATAGATTGGTCATTGGAGTCTACTTCCCATCTTAATCTCTTCAGTTAAATGAGATGATACTTTATTCATATATGCTTCAAGATTGAAAGGTTTAAAGGTCACTCATGAATGGCAGAGGAAAGGGACAGTGACAGTGCCCTAGAGACTGACCATATAGACTTTCGACTGGCTACACTATAAAAGTGTTACATGCATATACTGATAATAGGACGTTCAATGATATGCAATTAATCATATTCACTGATTTATAAGTGACTAGCAGCAATGTTTTTTTTTTTATTATATATTTAGCAATTGCGATCATATGAACGAACCATCTTTGAAAAGGAAGAAGCATTAGAATATCTTATGAGGTAAAAATATCAGTAAAAAAAAATCATGATCACAGTCATACTTATAATTTTCTTTACTAGCAAACTAAAGAATTAATATTGTATCACTTGGAGTATGAACACCGGCTTACTTTTTATTATGAACACATTCAGAAATAAAATCAATGATCATTTGAAAAATAATTCGAATACGCAAAACTAGAAATTCTGGGTTCCCGATTTCTATTCTAACAACAGGTGAAAAAAAGAAAAAAATGGAGGCTTTATCCCGTTGAAACTTGTGCCTTAGGTTAGGTTGGGGAAAGTAAGGTAAGGCTGTAACAATACAATTCTTTTTGTAATATTTTCTTGGTTCTTTATATTGAAATGGGTTTTATGACATTAATGATGTATCTATCTATCTAGTTATCTTAGCACGGGTAGCAGAAGGATAAAAGAACATGAAAATCGGTAACATTAAAGAGGCTATAGTTCATGTTCAGTAGTATATCATTATGATATTGAATGTACCTTAGATATTCATTAAAGAAAGAAGCTGTTTCAAAGAAACGTAAAAATGTCTTGAAAACTAGTAGCAGAAGCTTAGTTAAGTACGTATCTAAATATAATGGTCTTTACATAACAATAATTTATATAACATATTTATGTAAAACCTTAGATATTATAAAAAAGGAAATAAAAAAAAATTCAACTACACGACAACAAATAAAAAACTCGTGCACTAAATCAGGTAGGCTACAAATTAGTTTTTTTTCTAATTATTTTTCATCAATGAGCAACTACGTATGAGCATCTGCTTATTATCGTATAATAAACATTTACATAATTGACGCGTCATTCTCATTACCAAAACATAAATTTAGTAAATAATTCTAGAGGTCTTGGTTAAGCAAGAGGGGGGGGGGGGGGCAGTGTCTCAACTGCCACTGACCTACAATTGTCTGGAAAAATAGTAACTCGTTTTAGCGTCGGACATTTTCTGATGCTCAAACCGAGTTCAGTGAAAAACTCTCAGCATAGAAATCTCTTCTAATTAAAACTTGGAGTCCAGTTTGAATAAGCAGTCGGTCTTAATATTGAGGCGCTAAATTCTTGCATAATATCTTCTCAGGTTCTCAGAAATACCTAAATGTTCTTTTATGATTTAAGAAGGGAAAATGTGCAAGTCAAAGAATTTAATCTCATGATGATGGATACCAGGTATTACCTGCTTTAAATAGTACGATGCACATATTATTTTAGGTAATACTGTATATTTAGAATTAAAATTATAGACAAGATAAAGTCAAATCTAACTTTTCTTCTCTGTTTTCAACTTTTTCATACTTTTACAAAACAAGTATTTGCATCGTATACCCTCTATCATCCGTTCCATTCCACTGTTTCAGTTATATATCTAATCTCTTTAAATAAAAGTGATTCCAATCACAACTCATTGTGCATATAACATCATTGACTAATAGGTATTACCATCATCTATAGCGCCTTCATCCCTATGCAATGGACATTGTTCCGACTTGTTAGTCCCGTATAATATCATCGACGCCCGGCAGCAAGTCATAGATCAATCTCATTGCCACAAATAAATTTGCAACATTAAATATCATACTTATGCCTAAACAACTATTGTCCTTTCAAGATTGGCATCATTCAGAATTTTCCCTTTTTATATATCGTATGCATTAAGTTTTCAAGAATAGTCTTTTGCAGGATCAAGTTTCAAGTCACAGTTTGTTGTTCGCCGTATATGATGACCTACATTATAGCCTGCATACACACTCGTACATATAAACTTAAACACACACACATACATGCACATAAGGTATATATATATATATATATATATATATATATATATATATATATATATATATATATATATATATATATATATAAATGAATGCGTAGGCTATAGATGGATAGGTAGGAAGATAAATATTAGAACAACTTTCCGGATTCAACGTGTGATAGTCTATCATATTCCAAAGGTATCGTGACGTACGTGCATCAACACTTACAATAGCTGTAGTTATAACATTTACCGACAGAGCTGGTAGATTAATATTTCATTAATCATCAATCTGCTGATACTTATCGCTAAAATTTCATAAAAGGTTTTCTACACCATGTCTATTTGTAATATCACTGCCATGAATAAGCTTTAGTTTCTTAGTTTTGAAACCGTAGGCCTATATCTTTACGAATTTTTTTTTTATTTTCACAAAACCGCAAAACATCTTTATAAGATTCTTTGGACATTTCATCAGGAAAAAGACTTCTTTTACCAATCTGTGTTTATATTTCAATATCTCTTGAACTCTGACAATTCTCACACAGGCCAATTAGCATAGATATTAGCAATGCGTGGAGTTTCACGCAGATAATTTGCATGTGACCCAAAACGAAATGCTGAAGGAAACTGTTGCGAGCTTTGCATTTTATCTGCAGGAAATTCTGCAACGGTAAGACCTGGTCTTCAATCTTCAATGGAAATGCAGCATTTGGCTTCGTCTCTCTTCCCTCGTGGGTACCACCTCCCCATTCCAGCCGATTCCCTTTTATAAATTCCCCATGAGGATTGAGGATTTGTTTATAGTGGCCTCTTCAAGGTTTTCACATTTGTCTATCAAAGATTTAAAGTTTAAATTAAAAATAAAGTTTTCATGACGACCGAATCTTTTTTTTTTACTTGATGGCCATCCTGTATAGTCGTAATTGGTACTTCGTCTGACGGCAACATTACATTGATAGAAATTTGCATGAAAACTACGGTAAAAATTCTGGAATAATTTCTGCCAGACGTTTACCGTTTTAAAAACGGAAATATTGATGTAAAAGAGTGATATTACGGCCACCAACCCTTAAAAAATAATAATAAGTAGGGTAAAATTACAGTCGCTTTTATTTTACTGAAATACAGCTGAGAGCAGTATATTTTTAGGGAGAATTTCAGATTAAAATTACGGGTTTTTTTTTTTTAACAGTGCAGGTATGCAGTTAATTCTAATAGTCATGCTTTCTCCATCACGAGGCTCAATACTATACAGTAATCTAGAATTTACTTCAGCTGTGGTCAAGTTATGGAATAATCTTCCTAATCTGGTAGTTGAAACAGTAGAACTTCTAGAGTTCAAACTTTAAGCAAATGTTTTTGTGTTGTACAGGGTGAAATCAGCCTCTTTATATAGTTTGTATATACGAAAGATTTGGTTTAATGTTGTTATTGTTCTTATAATATCTTATCTTATTTTTTGGTTATCACATCTCATATAGTTTATTTATTTCCTTATTTCCTTCCCTCACTGGGCTATTTTTTCCTGTTGGAGCCCTTGGGCTTATAGCAACTTGCTTTTCCAACCAAGTCTGTAGCTCAGCTAATAATAATAATAATAATAATAATAATAATAATATTCGTAGCCATGTTCATTTTGAAACGTCCATTTTGTGGGATTTCTCCTATGTGAGATGGTGGGACTAAGTGGTAAGATGGGCTGTTCCATCCCTTTCTAGTACGGCCACATTGCTGCCAGAACTTACCCACGCCCACGATCACTGGTCTTTTTCTCTCAAGAGCCTCGGTGAGTTATTGCATCTGACCTTCTCAACGCAAACGGAAAAGCAACAGGAGACATTCTGAGGAGTTTATGAAGACCAAAAGGATATCAAGGAGTCGTTTAGTTTGTAAACATTTGCGTTCACCTTTTAACATTCGTTGCTTTGCCTTCCTCCGGAAGCATCGCAGGAAATGCCTTGAATAAGAGCTTGTGTTTGCAATAGAAGTAGGAAGGTCAGACAGTGGTTTTGCAACTCTTTATACAAAAGTCCCAGAACAGGACTTCCAAAACAAATGTTTAAGAAGGTTGTTGTTTAAAACTTCTTCCTTCTCCATTGACCAAAGTAAAGCTGCCAATGATCCTAGACCCACATCCTATCCCAAACCACCTACGAAAAAAAAAGATATATATATATATATATATATATATATATATATATATATATATATATATATATATATATATATATATATACACGGGCTGCAAGAGGGCAAGAGCCATAAGGGTCAGGCAATCGGAAACAACTACAAAGAGGGGGTTGATTGACGTTTAAGATTTGCTAACTCACCAAATTGATATTTTTTTTTCAATATATTAATACTAAATCATTTGATTGATATTAGAATGTATGTGCTACTTCGAAAGGTGAATCCTTGCGTTAACTTTATATTAAAAAGCGAGTAATATTTTGTATATAACTTATTTGCAAATACATTAAAGACCATTCTGAACTTTATTTCGAGATAATTGTAGGCACAAATAACTCTAATATAAATGAGATTTTTATGTTACTATTATACTTTAAATATTATGCATACAATTTTTCAATAAATGTAAGCAGAGAATTTAAAAACAGACAATCATTTTTAAGAGAAAATTTCCATCATGTTCAGAATATAAAGATGAAGATTTCCTTCTTTAACCACAAGGAAACTCTCTCTCTCTCTCTCTCTCTCTCTCTCTCTCTCTCTCTCTCTCTCTCTCTCTCTCAACCCCTCTTCTTCTTTCTCACCGCTATCTCTACAATAAGGATCGGTTGCCTGATGCACCCACTCCCATGGTTTCTATTAAACGCATCCTCTTCCACCAAACCTCTTCTCTCCATATCATTCTTCCCCTTATCTCGCCATCTAATTCTCTGCCTACCTCTGGATCCTCCCAACCCTAACTAATAGGTACCTCCCAAGCCCTCCTCACTCTCTCCCCACCATCTATTCTCAACACGTTCCATACTATCTCAATCGTGAGACTCTTGTCATCCCTGTAATTTGTATTACGCCTGCCATTCTTATTTCATTATTTTCCAATCTTTCAAGCAATGATATTCCCACAAACCTACTCCGCATTCTCATATCTGTTCTCTCAAGCTTTGCTTCCTATTTTCGTCTTAGCGCCCATGGTTCCGATGTATACATTAATATTGGTCTTTTTACTATGATATAGATCTTAGACTTTCGACTTGATTGGTATTTTCTTATGACATCACTCCCACTACCTCTCTCCACTACTCCAAAACTGTTTTTAATCTATTCTCAGCTTCAGCCTCACCTCCTCCCACCACCCGTTTTATAACCAAACCTTTACTTCCTTACTGCTCACCATAACCTCAGCCTTATCCAACCTACTCTAAACTTTCCTGCCACTCTAAAGCCTTTCTTTGGAAGTCCTCTTCATTTTCTGAAGTAATCTTTAAATCATCTGCATTTAGCAACTCCCACAACTTCATTCCTGATCTCTTTACTTAACACATTCATGACCAGCATAAATAAAAATGGACTCAATGCTGACCTCTTGTAAATCCAACACTAACCTTAAAGGTTTCTGTTTCCCCAACTGCAGCTATCACTTTTGTCCTATTTCTTTTGAACACCATCTCAACCATTCTAACCAACTTCTCCTCTTCACCAATGACCAAAACCATCACTTTTTTAGTATTGTATAGTAAGTTTTTTCTAGATCAATGAAAGCACGGAAGAACTTCTGGTTCCCCTTTAGTTTCTAATCCTGTAGCTGCTTTACACTGAAGATGGCATCCACAATCCCTCCCCCCCATGAATTTATACTACTGTTTCCCATTCTTTAAAATCTCTCATCTATTATCACATCAAAAACTTTCAAACCATGCTTTGTTACTTTAATTCCTCTGTATTTACCACGTTCCATGACATCACTTCTCTGCTCAAGTAAAGATACCATTAAACTCTCCTCCCAGCCTTTACGCATCATTTTCTCTTCACATATTGCTCTTAATAAACCAAGCATTCATTCTTACAACTCTATGGCCAGCATCTTCGCCACTTCAGTTTGAAACTCTGATGGACATGGTGCTTTATCATTTTTCATTTTAGTCAATGTCCGATTCACTTCTGTATTCAGTCTATCCATCACTGGCCCCTTCACCCTCTGGGCTTCTTCCAGCTCCCCTCTCTCATTTTCAGTATTCAATAAAAGCTGTTTAAAATTCTCTCTCTCTCTCTCTCTCTCTCTCTCTCTCTCTCTCTCTCTCTCTCTCTCTCTCTCTCTCTCTCTCTCTCTCTCTCATGTAAATATACACAAACACACACACACACATACACACACACACACACACACACATATATATATATATATATATATATATATATATATATATATATATATATATATACAGTATATATATATATATATATATATATATATATATATATATATATATATATACTTCTTGTAACATGGTACTTAAGACATATAATTTGATTTACAGTTATAATCAAGTTTTGATAAGGAATAAAGTATATAAATTGTAACTTTCAATACCATTGAATTGATGAACTTCTTGCTAAAGATCTGTCACACTATACAAAAACTAACAAAACGTGACCCGATCAATTAAGAATAATAAAAGGTTAATGAACCTCGATCAAACATCACAAACTTCCTCCATATTGTGACGGGCCGAGAGAAGGTTGTGACTCAAAGATAGTATGAAAGCAAATGAGTAAATTTATTATAAAACACTCTCTTTAATATACAAAAGCTCAAAGCAACAAGAAATTTCATGTTCAAAAACAGACACTGTTACGAGAGGAGAAAACCAGACATGTTTATTCTGGTTCTTTTTAGTGCGAGGAAAGAACAAAGATACAAGCATAACATATACACATAATGAACTATGTACGATCGTGTGACACACGGTTGGTACATGGCTCCCCCCCTAAAAATGACATACTGTACATGTTAAATAGGGCGCCCTGATCTAGAGAGGCGAACTGTAGGCGGGTCATCTGGCAGGAGATAAGCAGGTTTTAGACAATCAATGGAGACCCAGTCTTTAGTAGGAATGCTTTCGGACTGCGTCGGATCACAAGGAAAGGGCCCGTGTTAGGGGGTGTTAGCGGTGGCATGCTAGTGTCGATGCGCAGGAAGACCTGCGTTGCAGAGTGCAAGTCTGTTGGTATGTGAAGTTTCGCTGGGGGCTTGTAAGTCTGGCGGCATGGAGTAAATTTTCCCATGACGTGACGTATGCGCTGGAGATCGTCGGAGGAGTTTGTAGAAGGAAAAAATTCAGCAGGGACAACCAACGGGTCGCCATACACCATTTCAGCTGCCGAGACGTCGAGGGCATCTTTAGGAGTGGTCCTTAGTCCCAGGAGGACCCAGGGAAGCTGAGTAAACCAGTTGCAATCCTTGCAGCGGGACATCAAAGCTGCTTTGAGGGTGCGATGAAAACATTCAACCATTCCATTGGCAGCGTGGTTGTAGGCCGTTGTCTGATGTAGGGTGACGCCTAGGAGATTTGCTAATGATGTCCACAATTGAGAGGTGAAAGTGGTACCCCTGTCAGAAGTAACATGCTCAGGGATACCAAATCTTGCAATCCATCCAGAGAGTTAGGCATATGTACATGAGGCGGACGTTTCAGTTTCCATGGGAATGACTTCAGGCCAACGAGTGGAGCGGTCGATGACGGTAAACAGGTAAGAATGTCCTTTTGACGTTGGTAGGGGGCCTACAGCATCGACGTGAATGTGTGCGAAATGACGCTGAGGTTGAGGAAAGGTGCCCACTCCTGACCCCGTGTGTCGATGTACTTTGGAAGTTTGGTAAGAAGTACAGGTGCGGACCCAATCCTTAGTATCCTTAGAAATGCTGTGCCAAATGAACTTCGCCTTCAGCGGCTATGCAGTAGAATGGCACGAGGGATGTGAAAGGCCGTGAATGAAATCAAACACCTGCCGGCGCATGGGAGCAGGAATCCAAGGTCGCGGTCTACCAGTACTGACGTCACAGAGGAAGGTGGTGTTGGAGTCTTCGAAGGGGAAGTCTTCCCAACGGAGGGACGTGCAGGATGTCCAACAGGCTTGATACTCTGGATCCTGTCGTTGGGCTTCAGCCAAGGCGTTGTAATCCAATCCCAGTTGAACGGCAGCCAACGCGTTTCTTGACAGGGCATCGGCAACGGGATTCATTTTCACAGGGACGTATTGAAGGGTGCAATTGTATTCAGCCACGGCGGAGAGATGTCGGCGTTGATGGGCGGACCAGGCGTCAAACTGTCGATTGCACCAGAGGCATGTGGTCTGTGCGAATGACGAAGGGCGTACCTTCTAAGAAATGGAGAAAGTGACGGACAGCCAAGTACACCGCCAGCAATTCGCGATCGAAGGTAGAATAACCCGATTTGGCCTTGGACAGTTTTCTGCTAAAGAAGACCAATGGGCGGGGCGAGCCGTTGACCACCTGTTCAAGTACTGAACCAATAGCAATGTCGCTGGCATCGGTGGAGAGAAGGAGAGGGGCATGTGGGATAGGAAAAGTGAGAGCCGCAGCAGTTGATAGGGCCTTCTTTGCATTGCAAAAGGCCGCTTCTTGAAGGGGACCCCACTTCAGGTCCTTTAGCTTGCCCTTGAAGGAGGCATAGAGGGGAGCAAGAGTGGCGGCAATGGCTGGCAGAAAACGGTGATAATAGTTGACATGCCCAAGAATTCCTGCAGACCTTTGACGGTCTAGGGTGCGGGGAAGTCCTGAACGGATGCTACCTTCTCAGGGAGGGGATGGACTCCTTCAGGAGTGATGCGGTGCCCTAAGAACGACACTTTGTTGGCACCAAAGGTACACTTGTCGTACCGGACTACAAGGCCGTTTTGTTGCAGGCGGTCGAGCACGATGCTCAGGTGACGGAGGTGTTCCTCTTTTGAGGAGGAGAACACAAGTATGTCGTCTACATAAGATACACAGAAAGGGAGGTCCCCTAAGATGCCATTCATGAGATGTTGAAACGTGGCCCCAGCATTACGAAGGCCAAAACAGGAGTAATTGAAGGTGTATGTACCAAATGGAGTGGTGATGGCAGTCTTGGGGATGTCTTCTGGGTTCATAGGCACCTGATAGTACCCCTTCAGGAGGTCGAGCGTAGAGAAAACCTTCGCTTTGTGCAGATAGGAGGTCACGTTGGCAATGTTTGGGAGGGGGTAGTGATCCGGTTCTGTTTGCATATTCAGGTGCCTGTAATCCCCGCACGGACGGAGGGAGCTGTCTTTCTTCAGAATGATGTGTAAAGGGGACGACCATGGGCTGGAGGCCTTTTGGCAAAGACCCATTTCCTCCATTTCGGTGAACGTCTGTTTGGCGGCTGCCAATCGTTCCGGTGAGAGACGTCTGAATTTTATGAAGACCGGGGGTCCCGTTGTCTTGATATGTTGATAAATACCGAGCTTGGCAGGAACTGTGGGCGTTTGGCGAAGTACTGGACGGAAAACTTCCGGGAACGACGTGAGGAGGTGGACGTAGGCATCCGTGGGTGCGCTGATATGGAGAGCGAGGTTAGAGGGGGCGGGTTGAAGAGGTATCGACAAGTATGATTCTGCGTTGACCAATCGTCGGTGGGCGACATCGACCAGATGGTGGAAATGAGAGAGGAAATCCTCACCGAGGATTGGCAATGTGACGTCAGCAACGAGAAACTTCCAATTAAATTAACTGTTTCCGAACGATAATGTGAGGTTCTCGTAACCGTAAGTGGGTATCGCAGATCCATTGGCAGCTACCAAGCGGACGTTGGCAGACATAGACAGACTACGTCATGTCCTGAAGAGTTCCTTTGGCAAAAGAGAACGACAAGCACCCGTGTCTACCAAAAATTGCACGCCCGTTTCTGCATCATGTAAAGAGAAAAGATTAGAAACACGGGAGGCCACTGCCACGAGCGATGGCCTACTTACTCGTTTTTTTGGCCACTGACAATCCTTGGCACATTTCTTCGCGGTTGCCCCGAACTTGAAGTGGTAGTAGCAAAACTGTGGCGGATGGGAGGTAGTAAGTGGCTGTAGAAGTTGTTAGTTGGGGTGCGAGCGAGTGGTGGGTGGTGGGTGGCTTTGTCGCCGCTTCGGCATGTCACAGGGTTAGGCGTGTATGTCCTACGGCATACACGTCAGCTTTGGTTGACGTTGAATAGGCATCCTCTTCGTCAGGGGTGGAGGCGTTGATAGAGGTCTTGAAGTGGCTGTCCATAAGGGCAGTGGCTTTGGTCATCAAGTCCTTTATGGGTAAACTATCGATATCGGGTATGGCAGCGCGTATAGGTCTGGGTAAACAGTGTATCCAAAGGGCACGAAGTAGGTTCACCTCACGAGGAGAGCCGTCTGCGGCAGGTTGCAGGCGAGTGATACTGGTCATTTCCCTGAGGGCAAGCAAAGCCCTATGGTCCCCCAACGGTTGTTGCGAGAGCTGACAAAACTTTGCTATACGAACGGCTGGCGACGGCGAGTACTGCTGCAGAAGGTATTTTTTGAGGGCGTCATACACTATTGGGGTGTCTCCTTGTTCACAAAGCCAGTCGGATATTTCTAGGAAGGCGTCCTCGGGTATCGCCGCGAGAACATAATCTGCTTTGGTGGTTGATGCGAAACTGGACTTCTGCGCGCTGAAACCAAGCAAACGCCTCTCCGTTGGCGAACAATGAAAGTTTCAATGGGGCAACTTCCGTAGAGTCCGCCATAGTACCAACGATGAAGGGGCGAGGGGGTGGGGGTGGAAGGCGGTGGGAGCGAGTCGACTTCCGGGGTCACCAATGTGATGGGCCGAGAGAAGGTTGTGACTCAAAGACAGGATGAAAGCAACTGAGTAAATTTATTATAGAACACTCTTCTTTATATACAAAAGCTCAAAGCAACAAGAAATTTCATGTTCAAAAACAGACACTGTTACAGAGGAGAAAAGCAGACATGTTTATCCTGGTTCTTTTTAGTGCGAGGGAAGAGTGAAGATACAACCATAATATATACACAAAATGAATTATGTAAGATTGTGTGACACACGGTTGGTACAATATACAAAACTTAACTTAAAGGTCCCATACTCTTACCCCTCATTTCAAACAT
>NC_090731.1:144746563-144751563 GCF_036898095.1 Palaemon carinicauda
AAGGAACCCACCGCCACCAAGAACACTTCAAAGGTGTTAATAGAAGCTTTCATTTTAGAAAGGAGAGAAGGAATGGCATTTCTTTGTTATCTTTTAATGAAGAGAGGAATTATTAGATATACAATATATAAAATTGGACGATTTCAAGAAGGCCGTAGAAATATGACTGTAGTTTTTCCTTAGAAATTTCATGTAGTTATGCTTTGCTGTAACTTTATTGAAAGTCCCCGTAGTTTAATTAGTGCAATTAATTTCCAACCCCAACCCCCAGCCCACGAAATAGAAAAATCATCCAAGGCTTCGTTAATTTACTAAACAATCTAAACTTACGTATATCGACACTGAACTACCGGTAGTCTCTTATAAAATAAAAGGCAAAACATAACTATAAATGAAATACATATGAATTAGCAATAGTTTCCTGCTTCTGTAGAGAATAAAACCAAAACGAAACTAAAAACTGAAATAAAATGATAATAAAATAAAAATTAAATAACAATGGTTTTCTGCTTTTGTCAAAAATAAAAAGCAAAACGAAACTAAAAAAAATAAACAAAACTAAAAATAAAATAAAATCGAAATAGCAATGGTTTCCTGCTTCAGCAAAGAATAAAAGGCAAAACGAAACTAAAAATTAAATAAAAATAAAACGGAAATAACAATGGTTGCCGGTTTCAGCAAAAAACGAAAGGCAAAATTTAACTAAAATTAAATAAAAATAAAAATGAAATAAAAATGAAAAGCAAAGGTTTCCTGCATCTGTAGAAAATAAAAGGCAAAACGAAACTAAAAAGGAAATAAAAATAAAAATAAAATAAAAATTAAATAGCAATGGTTTCCCGCATCTGTAGAAAATAAAAGGCAAACCGAAACTAAAAAAAAATGAAAACAAAAATAAAATTGAAATAGCAAAGGTTTCCTGCTTCAGCAAAAAAAAAAAAAAAAAAAAAAAAAAAGCAAAACGAAAATAAAAATGAAATAAAAATAAAAATTAAATAAAGATAAAAATTGAATAAAAAATAAAAAAGCAAAGGTTTCCTGCTGCTATAGAAGATATTGGAAATAAAGAAATTGGTTCTGTTTTAGGCTCACACTAACAAGGGGAAGATATCAATCACCAATGTCTCAAAGGGAAACCGTCTATGCTATAGAGAAACGGATAAATCACCTTCAGAAAAAAAAGATGGATTTTCTTGATGGAGTTCGCGAGCTTCATCTGCAGGAGAAATAATAACGATTGATATTATAGGTCCTCAGAGTGACTAGGTGCCTAAAATATTTTTTCTTTCAATTATGACCTCAGAGTGACTATATTTTTCTTTCAATTGTGAATTATGGGACTTTTATATCTGAAGTAATTCAAAACATCGGAGTAACACGTTCTTACTACGCGTCTAATGATATTACGAAACAGATGTTTACTTTAGTGCCTAGTTTACATTCTTTTTATCAGTACTTTATGATGAACATTTGATGAGGATTAGTAATAATAAAAAAAAAAAAATCTTTGATAGATTCCCTTAGATCTACATTACTAGATGACTTGAGTGTGACTGGTGCCATCATCATCATCATCATCTCCTCCTACGCTTATTGACGCAAAGGGCCTCAGTTAGATTTCGCCAGCCGTCTCTATCTTGAGCATTTATATCAAGACTTCTCCATTCGTCATTTCCTACTTCACGCTTTATAGTCCTCAGCCAAGTAGGTCTGGGTCTTCTAACTCTTCTAGTGCCTTGAGGAGCCCAGTTGAAAGTTTGGTGAATTAATCACTCTTGGGGAGTGCGAAGAGCATGCCCAAACACTCTCCATCTACCCCTCACCATGACCTCATCCACATATGGCACTCAAGTAATCTCTCTTATCATTTCGTTTCTAATCCTGTCCTGCCATTTAATTCCCAATATTCTTCTCAGGGCTTTGTTCTCAAATCTGCAAAAGCTGTTGGATATTGTTTCGTTGTCATACCACGACTCATGTCCATACATTAATAATGATCTCACTAAATTGATATATAGCCTGATTTTTGTGTGTAATATCAGGCGAATTGTTTCCTAATTTTATTCAACATAGCCATTGTCTGGTTTGCTTTTTTCAATGGTGTAAGATAATTACATCTTCATGTATAATTTATATCTATCTTTCAGGATAAAATTACTATTGATGATTCATACATATTAGAAATCTCATATTAGGTTTAAAGTTAAATTTACAAGTTAAATCCAGAATTTCGTTTAATGAATATTATGGATCTCACAAAACCCAGTTCAAAAGAGCCCGGTCCAATTGAAATTCGAAGTTCTTCACATAACTTTCATCATGTTGTAGGTATTGTTTCATGATTAAATTATATTCTATATTTACTTTATGTTACATAAGAACACAAAGATAAGTCAATCCTAAACAGCATTTGGTATGGTTAGTGATTGGATGGGTGACCGCCAAAAAGATAGATGTCAGCACTTGGCCCTCTACAAACATCAATTGTACTTTGTGATGGGCAGAGAAACTTAGACCCACAAAGATGGTTGCAAACCCGAATAATATAACTTTTAAGAGCAAGTTCCCCTATTAAAAAAGTTTAAGTTAATAAAAATCTTCAACATACAGCCATTTACCTTGACGAGAATAGTTCAATAGGATTAAGTGGTTTTTAAGATATTCATCTTTGATCCATCAGATCGTTGATGAGACGTAGTACAGTGAATATTGCACAGAGTTAGTTACTTCGTGCACTTTTATAGAATGCTTATTAGTAGATCGTCAAAACCCCTTTGTAATTCATCACTACCTTTAAATCAATACTGCATTCCTTAGAGTTTAAGGCACTTTCTTTCAAATACTTTCTTATCCACATATCCAACCTTGTGTAGGAATTCCACTCTTCTCCATACATACAACATTTGAAATATATACTCTTCTCACTAAACTAATCCCAGTGTTTCATCATAAGAGAAACACATCAAAATGGATTTTTTACCCATTCTAATGACTTTATCAAGTGTCCCAAGTTTATTAAAATAATTTAGCCATATCATTTTTCCCTATACCACATTCAATATGCAGATAGTTGACTTCAACAGGTTTCGGCTCTTTTCTTCTTGTTTTAGTCAAATCTCAACTTCTTTCCTTTAAAGGGGATATGGCTCAACAAGCCAACTAAAGTCACCGCAAAGATTACGGGCGTCATAGCCAATCACGTTGTATCCCGCCTAGTAGCGGTCACAATACACCCCCTTAAAATATGTGACCGTTGTTAACGTGGGAGACATGATTAGCTATGACGTCATCATGGGGTGGGGCTTATTTCACCTGGAATCTTTGCGGCTACTATAGGCTTCCATAGATAATTTAATCATGCTCATAGCTTTTCAGCATACACCTTCCTCGCTTCATCTGTTGTCTGATTCATCTCTTCTCTCATCTTACCATCATTCATTATAGTTTACCCATATGCTTACATGAATCACCGAAATTACCAACTAATGCTTTATTTCTAAGTTTTCCCATTCCCTTTACAATCTTACTCATGCTTATAATCACTCAAACTTCCTCCTCTCACAAAAACTCTTATTCTTACCATTTCTGCAATTTCTCTTCACTGTCTCGAACCAGCACACTATCTGTAAATATCAATCATTCCAAAAGTCATTCACAACGTATTTTCTTTTTCCACAGCATTTCAATAACATTTAAAGTTTTGTCTCTGACTTCTCCAATTACACCAATCCCAACTATACTGACAAGAACTAGTTTCAAAAAGACATTCTCAACAAACCAGTCAGTTTCCATCTTTTATGCTGTAACAAATGCTTTGCTTTCGCTGTTTAAAACTAAAATTAGCCAAAAAGTTTACCTTTGCGATGCATTCTCTCTCTCTCTCTCTCTCTCTCTCTCTCTCTCTCTCTCTCTCTCTCTCTCTCTCTCTCTCTCTCTCTCTCTCTTAGAGGGGATAGTGTATTGGCACTTTACTCTGTTTCTCTGGTATCCACTTTCACAAATTAATCACGTTTCAACCTTTGCCTCAGAAAACACTAATCTAATATAGTAAATTACTGCGGTTTTCTAAGTAATATGTTTGAATATAATATAACTAGATTTTTCGTTAAAATATTCGTAGCTAATTATCGTGTTAAGATTACAAGCAAGCAAAAGTAATAGTCTATTCAATGCTAATTCCCTAAGATGTCACAATTTCTGTATTTTAGTCTAGCTAAACTCCTTATCTAAATAAAAATCTAATTTTATATAATTAAATAAAACAAGAGGGAGATACCACATAACATTAACATAAATCTTGAAGACTCATATTGTACGGTGCTCTTAAAACGGTTATCAAATTATTACGATATACATTAAAAGATTATTGTAAAAGTTAATAAAAGTCCATGCATACAAAATAAAAGAAACTGATAGAATTTTGCAAAAGAAATGAATTTATAGATGAATAAATAAATGTGTAAGGAAAGAAAGAGAGAAATAAAGATCTCCCCTTGACTTGATATAAGAGTAGAGAAAAATAGAGAGAACTGTTATCCCAGATGAAAAACGGCTTCCTTCCCTTCAAAAAACTCTTAGGACAGAAAAGGTATGATTCTTGTGTCTGATCCCACTTTCCTCCTTCCGTTAGAAAAAGGTAAAATGGGCCAATGATTTAGTTGTAGCTTCAACTGGGATTTTTTTTTCTTTCACGTCAGGAGAGATTTTGTTATATAATTGAACACTTTCATTGAAGTGTTAGTTCTACAGAGGAAGAACTGGTTTTGGAATGTATAATAAAGTGGCTTTGAATAACTTTTTTCATACGAAGTGCTCATATTCAAATTGTTAAATATACTTTAGCATATTATAAAGCATCTTACAAAGCGGGTTAAGCTTAAATTTAAAATGCATACATTATAAATTCTAAAAATAAAAATAAGATTAAAACTTGAAAAAATTAAGGTAAACGTGAAGTTATCAAACGATAAACTTGGAAATTCAAGAAAACAGGATAAAAC
>NC_090731.1:144759063-144771563 GCF_036898095.1 Palaemon carinicauda
ACATTTGAAATGATAGCTACATATACCGATATTATTTTAATTAACCTAGTTCAAATGTAAATGGTAATGCTTACACTCAGATTTTATTTCTTTTTATTTTTAATGATTATTTATTTTTCTTACTTATGAATTTATCTCGAATGATATTTAGGCCTATTCGGTGAATTCACAAAAAGAAATCCATTTCTTGAAAGTCAGGCATCTTATATAAGCTAACATATATAAACGTTCCCTTTCTGAGTGGGGTTTGTGTATCGCCATAATCAGCTGAGTTGTACTATAGTCAATTTTCTTTACTTAGGCTGATTTGCACAGACTCGCAAGGGTGCCCTTTTAACTCGGAAAAGCTTCCTGATCGCTGATTGGTTGGACAAGATAATTCTTACCAATGAGAGAGCAGGAAACTTTTCCGAGCTAAAAGGGCACCGCTGCGAGTCAGTGCAAATGTGCCTCATTAAAAAAAAAATTGAGTATAGTTAGGAACACCCATATTACTCACCCATGTGAGTGATCAGACAAAAGTCTCCCATTACAACCAATCCGCATTAAAGCCTTTGTCGTGCAGGGGACTAGAAAACGGCTGCATTCGTTGTTGTTGTTGTTGTTGTTGTATGTAAGAGTCATCCTTTTCCCCTGGAAATGATAGGTCACTAACCATAGTTTTCATATTTTATTTTCTTATTCTTTGTATGACTATAAAAAGAATAAAAGGACACAGTGGCTATGTATATACAATGAATTTTGAATTATAGCAATAATAACATTGTTAGTAACGATTGAGTCTTAATTGAATTCATATACTCATTGGTCATAACTACAATGATCAAACATTATCAGTGAATAAAGATATATTTGTTATCATATACTGTATATATGAATATATATATATATATATATATATATATATATATATATATATATATATATATATATATATATATATATATGTATGTATATATATACATATACATATATATGTATATATATATATATATATATATATATATATATATATATATATATATATATATATAAAGAAGCAATATATATATATATATATATATATATATATATATATATATATATATATATATATATATATATATATATATATATATATATTGCTTCTTTCAAAAGTATCTCTAAAAAAAAATGGTTGTCATCGGAAATACACAGCAATAATTAGAGCACAGAAAAGAACTCTAAGTGAATCATGAGTAAATTTTAATAGCTAATGAAGTCATTATATATATATATATATATATATATATATATATATATATATATTTATATATATATATATATATATATATATATATATATATATATATATATATATATAAAACACCCATAAATAGACAGATATGTATGTATGTAAATATGTATACATACTTGAATCCATACATATATATACACGCACATGCTCATATATATATATATATATATATATATATATATATATATATATATATATATATATATATATATATATATATATATATATATATATATAATATATATATATATATATGTGTGTGTGTGTTTGATTCTTATAAGACAACAAATCCTCTATTCTGCTTGACATTCGCTGGAAATCTTCCTTTAGTACATACTCCATTATGTATTGAGGTTAAACCATAATACATTATTCTTAGAAGCTTTCCTATTATTTCCATTTTAGGTCCTTCAGTAATAGACGTTTTCCACGTAGTCAAAATCCAATGCATAACGAACTTCTACCTACTTTATATTAGAGAACACATAAGCAGAAAACATCGAAACTAGACAGAGAGATAGACAAATAGACAGAAGAAGGACTGACAGACAAACAGAAGAGCTAACATTAGAGCAAAAGATGACTATTATCAAAATATTTATCATTCCCTGAAAACTAAATTACCTCGCACCGTAACTTCCAGGAAATCCTATAAAACGAAGTGCCTACCTAAAGCATTCCCGTTGCTGGAAATTCCTGGAAAAAGTAAACGCAGGTAGAGAAAAATATGTCAGAGATTTATCTTGTGATCGGGTTCGCGAGTATTGGACATGATGGGCAGCTTATGTGTGGGTGATGAATCATTATGTTTTTCTATGGGTTTATTAATTCTGTTTCGGGCTTCCCAATGTTTTCTTTAGGAATGGTTTAATATTAGGCTATTTCTCAACAGAAAGTGGTGTTGTGATCACTTATATGTGAGTAACGTAATTGTAAATACGTACGTACGTATGTATGTATTTACACACACACACATATATATATATAAATACATACATGCATATATATATATATATATATATATATATATATATATATATATATATATATATATATATATATATATATATATATATATATATACATACTTACGTCAGTTGTTATGAAAATATATAGTATGCTTATCCTGAAAAGATTGATGACGTTTTCCACGAGTTCTGATCACTTATATGTGAGTAACGTAATTGTAAATAAGTACGTATGTATGAATGTATTTACATACACATACATATATATATATATATATACATATAAATATATATATATATATATATATATATATATATATATATATATATATTTATATATATATATATATATACATATAAATATATATATATATATATATATATATATATATATATATATATATATATATATATATATATTTATATATATATATATATATATATATATATATATATATATATATATATACATATAAATATATATATATATATATAAATATATATATATATATATATATATATATATATATATATTTATATATATATATATATATATATATATATATATATATATATATATATATATATATATATATATATCTACTTACGTCAGTTGTTATAAAAATATATAGTATGCTTATTCTGATGAGACTGGAGAGAAAGATTAATGAAAAGCTTTAGAGATGAACAAGCAGGATTTAAAAAAGGTAGACGCTGCATTGACCAAATTTTCACATTGAGACAGGTTGTGCAGCAATGGGTAGAATATAGGAATCCCCTTTTGATGGCATTTGTGGTCTATGAAAAAGCCTTTGATAGTGTGCACCGGCCAATTTTGTGGAGAGTCCTGCGTCATTATGGAAATCCTCTTAAATAAGTAAATTTGATTAAGTCTGTTCATGAGCATAGCAAGTACAAAGGTAATGTTAATGGAGTCTTATCAAATGAATTTCCAGTGAACAGCGGAGTACTCCAAGGGAATGTATTGTCACCTATGTTGTTTATCCTCCTTATGGATTTTGTAATGCGTAGAATTGTCGAAGATGGTGGAGAAGGATTGGACTGGATTGGTGATAAGAATTTAGCAGACCTAGAGTATGCTGATGATGCTGTCCTTGTTAACAGAATACCACAGGATTTGCAAAGCTTGCTTACCAGAATGCATGGAATGTCACACAAGGTTGGGCTCAAGATAAATAGAAGAAAGACAGAGATGATGAGAACGGAGTATGCAATGGAAGATGAAATATCATCGGAAGGGGAAAGGATTAATGAGGTAGATTCATTTAAGTATTTAGGAACTATGATCTCCAATACAGGGTATTTAGAATTAGAGTTTAGTGAAAAATTGAAAAAAGTAAATCAAACAATGGCTAGGTTAAGTAAAATTTAGAAATCAAATCGCCTTAGATTACATATAAAAATGAGACTATATATCAGTTTAGTGAGATCAGTGTTACTCTATGTGTTGTCATGGTATGACAATGAAGCAATCTCCAATATATTTAGTAGACTTGAGAACAAGGCCCTCAGAAGGATATTGGAAGTTAAATGGCAGGACAGGATTAGAAATGAAACGATAAGAGAGATTACTCGAGTGCCATATGTGCATAAGATCATGATGAGGGGTAAATGGAGATGGTTTGGCATGCTCTCCGCACTCCCCAAGAGAGATTAGTTCACCAAACGTTCAGCTGGGCTCCACAAGGAACTAGAAGAATTGGAAGACCCAGGCCTACGGTGCTGAGAACTAAGAAGCGCGAAGTAGGAGATGATGAATGGAGAATTATTGAATTGAAAGCTCAAGATAGAGACAACAGGCGAAATCTAATCTACTGTAATATAATCTAATATAGGTATATGTTTGAGTATGTGTGTTGTTTATTTATTCATCGACAATTTTATCTCCTTTGTAGGGAGTTGTACCAGAGAGATGAAACTTTTGCTAATCAGCAGCAAGGTTTTAGTAATTAAAACTGCGAACCACACGCCATTTATCTTAATCGAACAGACGTTTTTACCGCTTTCCAGGAGAGTGGAATGTTTGGTGACACAAGGTAGCGATCAACAGCCCATCCGACGTTAGTTAATTGTTGTACCCTTCACTCAATATCAATATGCATAGAGTTCATTTTAAATAGATCGATCCACTGGTAGATAGATAGATAAATATATCAAGGGGTAGATAGATATAGATAGAAAGATCGATAGATAGATAGATAGATAAAGATATTCTAGAATCACCTACTGTAGATTCAAGCGGTATTCCTGATAATCTATCTCTTTAACAAAAATAGTTTCAGAAATGAAATCTTGTTTTCTCATTTATTACTTGAAAATATCAGAAATAGAATATCACAATTTAATCAAGATTTTCATCAGAAGAAGTAAACAACGGAAATTACTTGTGTATTCAATTTCTTTATACCACCCTAATACGGGAAAATGTACAACAAAAAATAACTTTGCATATAATCTTTCCTAAAACGAGCCAGGAACCTTGCGTGAGGATTGCATAGGAAATGAAATTCTTCTTCATTCGTAATGTCTCTAGAGTCTAGATCTATTTCATGAAATGTTGGAAAAAAGCTGTGTTTTTGTCATCATATCTTTAGACTTGAAAAAGAAAGCTTGATAGATATGACAGCAGATATAATATTCGGAAAGGACAATGACCAATTTTGAAGAGGAAGCCTCACGCAACAACATCAAATAAAGGAACATTAGTCAAATTCTCTCTCTTTTTTAGTTTTCTATGTTCAGTGATTTATTTTTTCGAAAGAAAACTCCCATCAGAGTCAGACTGTCTTTTGTTGTCGCGTATAGTAGTCGTCCCATGCGTGTAACATGACCAGTTGGTTAACAACAACTTTTAGTGCATATGGAATTATTGTTACCCTGCTCTTTTTTTTTTTTTTTTTTTTTTTTTTTTTTTTTTTTTTGTATGGAGGAAAACTTTCAACTTCTGATTCCTCTTTAAACGTACAATTTCAAAGCATTCATTATTCTTTTATTTCATTTATGATATCCATTTGCATTACGATTCCGTAATGTCATTTCGTGTGCTAATATTCATAATGAAATAGAGGAGACAAAATTTAATTATTTATCAAAAAAACATATCAAGCCGTTTTACTTCCCACTTGATAAATTTGTTTATGGTATATATATATATATATATATATATATATATATATATATATATATATATATATATGTATATATATGTGTATATATATATATATATATATATATATATATATATATATATATATATCTATCTATCTATCTAATATATACATATATATATATATATATATATATATATATATATATATATATATATATATATATATATATATATATATATATATATATATATATATATATATATGTATGTATATACCATTAACAAATTGATCAAATGATAAGTAGAATAGCTTAATATGTTTTTCATAATTCATTCCAAGTTGGCTCATCTATTGTATTTCATTATGATGCACGACATTTAAAATGACATCACACATTTAAAATGTAGATGGATATATAAATGAAAATAAAATAACAAATGCTTTGAAATTCTGCATTGAGTAAGAAATCAGAAGTTGAAAGTCTCTCCCTATTCACACTGTTATAATATATATATATATATATATATATATATATATATATATATATATATATATATATATATATATATATATATATATATATATATAAATAAATATGCATATATATATATATATATATATATATATATATATATATATATACAGTATATATATATACATATATATATATATATATATATATATATATATATATATATATATATATATATATATATATATATAAGTGGGTGTAAACATACATATATATGTATATATGCTCATATAATGTTTTCTAAAGTAGTGTAATGTGTTTGCGTCTGTATATGAATTCGCATTATAAAAATAAAGATTCACGAATATTGCCAAATGACTGTCAAGCCTAAAGTACAATCGGTTTTAAGGATTAGTAATATTGCCTATTTCTCGTCATGAAAGATTAACTCGGTAAATTGCCAGAACAAATTATACAGTTGGATGTGCAACGGTTTATCGCTAGCCAATGTTATTGATTGATTGGACAGAAGTAAATTTTAGTGTTTTAATGAACAAGGTGACATTCGGGACCATTTATTATGTAGATTTTGTTTTCATGCCAAGCTGTAAATTCAAAAAGTTACCAGATTTCTAAATCCGTTTACTGCCAGAATAAAGTAAGAGAATATGCTGCCAGAAAAAATGAAGATAATTTACAAGCAGGATAAAGTAAGAGAATTTAATAGCAGAAAAAATGAAGATAATTTACAAGCAGGATAAAGTAAGAGAATTTAATAGCAGAAAAAATTACTATAATTTACTGCCCGGATAAAGTAAGAGAATTTAAAGCCAGAAAAAATTAAGATAATTTACAGCCAGGAAAAAGTAAAAGAATTTACTGCCAGAAAAAAAGTTAAGAGAATTTACTACCAGAATGAAGCAAGAGAAACTGCCGTAAGAAAATTTACTGCAAGAATAAAATAAGAGAATTTATTGCCAGAATAAAGTAAGATAACTTTATGCAAAATAAAGTAAGAGAACTTATTACAAGAATAAAGTAAGAGAACTTACTGCAAGATTAGAGTAAGAGAATTTATTGCCGGATTAATTTAAATGAATTTACTGTAAGAATTAAGTAAGAGAATTTACTGCAAGAATAAAGTAAGAGAATTGTTTTTAGTTATTTTTTGTTTTATATATATTTCTTCATTTCCGTTTGTATGAATGCTATGTCACTGTACTAGGATACAGATATTTTGTAGTTATGCCCTGACGAAAGCCATTAGATAACTTCTGAAACAGCTGTCAGCAAGAGTTGAATAATCAGAGCAGCAGAGTATCAAGTTCTGTCATTTCTTTCAAAATTCGTTCCCTAAACGCAAAAAAAAGAGATACACAAAACTAGAAAAGTGGTGGCCTAAATAATTTTTACTGCATTCAATATATATATATATATATATATATATATATATATATATATATATATATATATATACATACATATATTGGTTACCTCTATACTCAAAGCAGTGAGAAGGGGACGATAGGGAAGGGCGCCTGATTTTAAACGATTCCCCCACTTATGCCACATCTACAGAGATCACTGGTTTGTCTCCTTTCTCTAACCTCCCTCTCTCTCTCTCTCTCTCTCTCTCTCTCTCTCTCTCTCTCTCTCTCTCTCTCTCTCTCTCTCTCTCTGTGGTTATATACAAATTAGTGTATCTACGAACTAACATTGAGGTGAAATTTAAGGTGTGTGTGACGGGCCGAGAGAGGAGTTGTGAAATCAAAGGCAGATTGGAAACGACTGAGTTATATTGTTGTGGAACACTCTCCTTTTATACAAAACCTCAAGGCAACAGGACATGACAAGTTCACAAGACAGACAAAATCACAGAGGAAAAACCAGACTTGAATTTTCATGTTCGTTTTAGTGCGAGGGAAGAGCGAAGATACAACCATAATATATACAAAAGGAATTATGTACAATTGTGTGAAACACGGTTGGTACATGGCTCCCCCCCTAAAAATGACATACTGTATATGTTAAATAGGGCGCCCTGATCTAGAGAGGCGAACTGTAGGCGGGTCATCTGGCAGAAGATAAGCAGGTTTTAGACGATCAATGGAGACCCAGTCTTCTTTGCCCCGAATGTTTAGGAGGAATGCTTTCGGACTGCGTCGGATCACAAGGTAAGGTCCCGTGTAAGGGGGCGTTAACGGTGGCTTGCTGGTGTCGTTGCGCAGGAAGACGTGCGTTGCAGAGTGCAAGTCCGGTGGTATGTGATGCTTTGCTGGGGGCTTGTAAGTCTGGCGGCACGGAGTAAATTTTCCCACGACGTGACGTATGCGCTGGAGATCGTCGGAGGAGGTTGTAGAAGGAAAAAAACTCGGCAGGGACGACCAACGGGTCGCCATACACCATTTCGGCTGCCGAGACGTCGAGGGCGTCTTTAGGAGTGGTCCTTAGTCCAAGGAGGACCCAGGGAAGCTGAGTAAACCAGTTGCAATCCTTGCAGCGGGACATCAAAGCTGCTTTGAGGGTGCGATGAAAACGTTCAACCATTCCATTGGCAGCGGGGTTGTAGGCCGTTGTGTGATTTAGGGTGATGCCCAGGAGATTCGCTAATGACGTCCATAATTGAGAGGTGAAAGTGGTTCCCCTGTCAGAAGTAATATGCTCAGGGATACCGAATCTTGAAATCCATCCAGAGAGTAAGGCAGATGTACATGAGGCGGACGTTGCAGTTTCCATGGGAATGGCTTCAGGCCAACGAGTGGAGCGGTCGATGACGGTAAACAGGTAACGATGTCCTTGTGATGTGGGTAGGGGGCCTACAACGTCGACGTGAATGTGTGCGAAACGACGCTGAGGTTGAGGAAAGGTGCCCACACCTGAATCCGTGTGTCGATGTACTTTGGAAGTTTGGCAAGAAGTACAGGCACGGACCCAATCCTTAGCATCCTTAGAAATGCCGTGCCAAATGAACTTTGCCTTCAGCAGCTGTGCAGTAGAACGGCACGAGGGATGTGAAAGGCCGTGGATGAAATCAAACACCTGTCGGCGCATGGGAGCAGGAATCCAAGGTCGCGGTCTACCAGTACTGACGTCACAGAGGAGGGTGGTGTTGGAGTTTTCGAGGGGAAAATCCTCCCAACGGAGGGACGTGCAGGATGTCCTACAAGCTTGATACTCTGGATCCTGTCGTTGGGCTTCAGCCAGGGCGTTGTAATCCAATCCCAGTTGAACGGCAGCCAACGTGTTTCTTGACAGGGCATCGGCAACGGGATTCATTTTCCCAGGGACGTATTGGAGGGTGCAATTGTATTCAGCCACGGCGGAGAGATGTCGGCGTTGACGGGCGGACCAGGCGTCAGACTGTCGAGTGAAGGCGTGCACCAGAGGCATGTGGTCTGTGCGAATGACGAAGGGCGTACCTTCTAAGAAATGGCGAAAGTGACGGACAGCCAGGTGCACCGCCAGCAATTCTCGATCGAAGGTAGAATAACCCGATTCTGCCTTGGACAGTTTTCTGCTGAAGAAGGCCAATGGGCGGGGCGAGCCTTTGACCACCTGCTCGAGTACTGCACCAATAGCGACGTCGCTGGCATCGGTGGAGAGAAGGAGAGGGGCGTGTGGGATAGGAAAAGTGAGAGCCGCAGCAGTTGATAGGGCCTTCTTTGCATTGCAGAAGGCTGCTTCTTGAAGGGGACCCCACTTCAGGTCCTTTGGCTTGCCCTTGAGGGAGGCGTAGAGGGGAGCAAGAGTGGCGGCAATGGCTGGCAGAAAGCGGTGATAATAGTTGATCATGCCCAAGAATTCCTGCAGAGCTTTGACGGTCGAGGGCGTGGGGAAATTCTGAACGGCTGCTACCTTCTCAGGGAGGGGATGGACTCCTTCAGGAGTGATATGGTGCCCTAAGAACGACACTTCGTTGGCGCCAAAGGTACACTTGTCGTACCGGACTACAAGGCCGTTTTGTTGCAGGCGGTCGAGCATGATGCGCAGGTGACGGAGGTGTTCCTCTTTTGAGGAGGAGAACACAAGTATGTCGTCCACATAACATACACAGAAAGGGAGGTACCCTAAGATGCCATCCATGAGACGTTGAAACGTTGCCCCAGCATTACGAAGGCCAAAACAGGAGTAATTGAAGGTGTATGTACCAAACGGAGTGGTGATGGCGGTCTTGGGGATGTCTTCTGGGTTCATAGGCACCTGATAATACCCCTTCAGGAGGTCAAGCGTAGAGAAAACCTTTGCTTTGTGCAGGTAGGAGGTTACATCGGCAATGTTTGGGAGGGGGTAGTGATCCGGTTCTGTTTGCATGTTCAGGCGCCTGTAATCCCCGCACGGACGGAGGGAGCCGTCTTTCTTCAGAACAATGTGTAAGGGTGACGACCATGGGCTGGAGGCCTTTTGGCAAAGGCCCATTTTCTCCATTTCGGCGAACGTCTGTTTGGCGGCTGCCAATCGTTCCGGTGCCAGACGTCTGAATTTTGCGAAGACTGGGGGTCCCGTCGTCTTGATATGGTGATAAATACCGTGCTTAGCAGGAACCGTGGGCGTTTGGCGAAGTTCTGGACGGAAAACTTCCGGGTACGACGTGAGGAGGTGGGCGTAGGCATCCGTGGGTGCGCTGATGTGGAGAGCGAGGTTAGAGGGGGCGGGTTGAAGAGGTGTCGACAAGTACGAGTCCGCGTTGACCAATCGTCGGTGGGCGACATCGACCAGAAGGTGGAAATGAGAGAGGAAATCCGCACCGAGGATTGGCATTGTGACGTCAGCAACAAGAAACTTCCAATTGAATTTACCGTTTCCGAACGATAATGTGAGGCTCTCGTAACCGTAGGTGGGTATCGCAGATCCGTTGGCAGCTACCAAGCGGACGTCGCAGATGTAGACAGACTACGTTGTGCCTTGAAGAGTTTCCTTGGCAAAAGAGAACGACAAGCACCCGTGTCTACCAAAAATCGCACGCCCGTTCCTGCATCCTGTAAAAAGAAAAGATTAGAAACATGGGAGGCCACCGCCACAAGCGATGGCCTACTTACACGTTTTTTTGGCCACTGACAATCTTTGGCACATTTCTTCGCGGTTGCCCCGAATCTGAAGTGGTAGTAGCAAAACTGCGGTGGATGGGAGGTAGTAAGTGGCTGTAGAAGTCGTCAGTTGGGGCGCGAGCGATTGGTGGGTGGTGGGCGGCTTTGTCGCCGCTTCGGCACGTCACGGGGTAGGCGTGTATGTCCTACGGCATTCATGTCAGCTTCGGTGTACGTTGAATAGGCATCCTCGTCGTCAGGGGTGGAGGCGTTGATGGAGGTCTTGAAGTGGCTGTCCATAAGGGCGTCGGCTTTGGTCATCAAGTCCTTTATGGGTAAACTATCGACATCGGGTATGGCAGCGCGCACAGGTTCAGGTAAACGGCGTATCCAAAGGGCACGGAGTAGGTTCACCTCACGAGGAGAGCCGTCTGTGGCAGGTTGAAGGCGAGCGATACTGGTCATTTCCCTGAGGGCAAGCGAAGCCCTTTGGTCCCCCAACGGTTGTTGCGAGAGCTGAAAAAGCTTTGCTATACGGGCGGCTGGCGACGGCGAGTACTGTTGCAGAAGGTATGATTTGAAGTCGTCATACGCTATTGGGGTGTCTCCTTGTTCACAAAGCCAGTCGGATATTTCTGGGAAGGTGTCCTCGGGTATCGCCGCGAGAACATAATCCGCTTTGGTGGTTGAGCGAGTCACGCCCCTGATACGAAACTGGACTTCTGCGCGCTGAAACCAAGCAAACGCCTCTCCGCTGGCAAACGATGAAAGTTTGAATGGAGAGGCCGTAGTGCCAACTGCCGTAGAGTCCGTCATAGTACCAACGATGGAGGGGCGAGGGGGGTGGGGGTGGAAGGCGGTGGAAGCGAGTCGACTTCCGGGGTCACCAATGTGACGGGCCGAGAGAGGAGTTGTGAAATCAAAGGCAGATTGGAAACGACTGAGTTATATTGTTGTGGAACACTCTCCTTATATACAAAACCTCAAGGCAACAGGACATGACAAGTTCACAAGACAGACAAAATCACAGAGGAAAAACCAGACTTGAATTTTCATGTTCGTTTTAGTGCGAGGGAAGAGCGAAGATACAACCATAATATATACAAAAGGAATTATGTACAATTGTGTGAAACACGGTTGGTACATGTGTTTTCTGTACAAAGGTTTCTCACAATCTTAATCTTGTCATATGAGCGATGATCCTCCCAGGCTTATATGCCAGATGTTGCCACTACAACTTATGATATGCACACACCTCTTGTGATGTGCCATTCCCCTGCCTCAAACCCGTTATCTACAAAGTGAACAGGTACTTATTGAAGAAACGATATATAGAGCGAAATAATTTTTGAAATACACCAATTTATACAGAGAGAGAGAGAGAGAGAGAGAGAGAGAGAGAGAGAGAGAGAGAGAGAGAGAGATAGCTCCAAATTACTCCTTTATTTTATCTTAACGATATTTCTTTTGGATATAGGTCATAAGGCATAAGCCATTATTAACTTCTGAAACCTCAGTATTTCTCCAAAATATTGTAGACAGAAATAACATTTCATAAAAAGAAAAATAGTCTAGATACTTAAACATTCCTATCGACATAAATTCAGTTGTTATTGATGAGAGAGAGAG
>NC_090731.1:144776563-144781563 GCF_036898095.1 Palaemon carinicauda
AGAAATCAATCTTGCTATCCGTGAATAAAGCAGCTGTAGGCATAGAACCGCTAGCCTCGCATATACCGTAGTGGTGAAGATGCAATCATACTTGTTAACTGGCATCCTACAAGAGTGAAATAGTAATTAGCAATAGCCTCAGGATAGGAGGCGCAACTACCATTTTGGTGTAATGTCCTTAATGCAAACTAGTTACTCGTGTGCCTTAAAGTACAATATATAAACATCTCATATCATTGGCTATTCACGCGGCAGAGTAGTCTAGCTTTATAATGTTTACTGTTTTTTTTTTTTTTTTTGAAACATCCATACGCAACCAGTTTGTCGGGAGTCAAGCCCTGCTCTATGAACACACGTTCCAGTAGTCTTTGTTATCTCACAATCTTAGGAAGTTCATGGAAGCGTCTGGGTCTACCTACTGAGTCATAGGCTTTCATTGCCTTGTCTTTTCTGGTCTTAGTTGGAGTGGAGAGGGCTTCTGGACTGATTAAATTCTATAAATAGTGGGGAATAGGTCATTGACTAAGCCCTTTCCTTTGCTGATCATAACCTACATTTTGAACCTTTTAAACCTTTAAACTTTGGTAAGTATTATTGTTTATAAACTGGATTGACATCTAGTTAGTAGGCATATGAAATACAGTATATCCACAAATCTTAAAATGGCAGGAAAATTTAGTCTGTACTGCTTATTACTACTCATTGCCCTTCCAAAATTTAACCATTTCCAGCTTTTTACATAACAGTTAATCCCTGCAAGTTTCAGTACTATTATGATTAAAACTGTGGACAGGAAGTTGTTTGCAAACAAACACACACGCACAAACAGGGGTTAAAAATAACCTCCTTCCAACTTCGTTGACGGAGGTAATAAACACAGTGCAAGTTGTAAAGGCCTCACTACTTCCTGTTAAGAATAACAGCCCCATCCCCCCATAACTAATTTTTTCTATTAAATATTCAAAACTAGTCAACTTTTTTTATGTTCCATGATACAGGTAAAAAAAATTATATATATATATATATATATATATATATATATATATATATATATATATATATATATATATATATATATATATATATATACATTATATATATATATATATATATAATATATATATATATATATATATATATAATATATATATATATATATATATATATATATATATATATATATATATATATATATATATATATATATACATATACACAATATAAAACGAAAGAAGATATCGAAGAAAGACAACCTATTCTGCTCTCCTCATCCTGTTGAAAAGAAAAATTCCTGCTTGTGTGACGAAACACAAACAATTTGACCTCCCAGCTAAAAGAGCCTCTCTCGCCAGATCCCTTTAATTTCCTTGCCAAGGGGAAGAGGAAGTTAAACGATCAAATGACCACTAGGGTTTACTAAGTCTTGATCGGATGTGAGAGTCGAGATGAAGTTGGATCGAATTTCTTCTTTCGAAGGTGGCTCAAAATGTTATTTTTCGAGTTTGAGGAAGAATGTTCTCAAGTATATAGAGATGCAAGCCCTTGCTCAACTTTATAGATCCTTCTTCTATTTCGTAGACCCTTATGATACTTTGCAGACCCTTCCCCTAATTTATAGATCTTTCCCGTACTTTGCAGACACTTCCCCTACTTTGCAGACCATTCCCCTACTTTATAGACACTTCCCCTACATTGTAGACCCTTTCCCTACTTTGTAGACCCTTCCCCTACTTTGCAGACCCTCCCCCTACTTTGCAGACCCTCCCCCTACTTTGCAGACCCTTCTACCTTGTAGATCCTTCCCCTACTTTGTAGACCCTTCCCCTACTTTGTAGACCTTTCGCTTACTGTGCTGACCCTTCTACCTTGTAGACCCTTCACCTACTTTGTAGACCATTCTCCTGCTTTTCAGACGCTTCCCCTACTTTGTAGAACCTTCTCCTACTTTGTAGACCCTTTCCCCTACTTTGCAGACCATTCCCCTACTTTGTAGACCCTTCTCCTACTTTGTAGACCCATCTCCTACTTTGAAGACCCTTCCCCTACTTTGTAGACCCTGCCGCTACTTTGTAGACCGTTCCTCTACTTTGTAGACCCTGCCGCTACTTTGCAGACCCTTCCCCTATTTGTAGACCTTTCCCCTATTTGTAGACCCTTCCCCTATTTGTAGACCCTTTCCCTACTTTGTAGACACTTTCCCTACTTCGTAGACGCTTCCCCTACTTTGTAGACCCTTCCTTTACTTTGTAGACCCTTCCCCCTACTTTGTAGACCCTTTCCCCTACTTTGTAGACCCTTTCCCCTACTTTGTAGACCCTGCCGCTACTTTGCAGACCCTTCCCCTATTTGTAGACCCTGCTGCTACTTTGCAGATCCTTCCCCTACTTTGTAAACCTTTTCCCCTACTTTGCAGACCCTTCCTCTACTTTGTAGACCCTTCCTCTACTTTGTAGACCCTTCACCTACTTTGTAGACCCTTCCCCCTACTTTGCAGACCCTTCCCCTACTTTGTAGACCCTTCCCCTACTTTGTAGACCCTTCCCCTACTTTGCAGACCCTGCCACTACTTTGCAGATCCTTCTCTTACTTTGTAGACCCTGTCCCCTACTTTGTAGACACTTCTACTTTGTAGACCCTTCCGCTACTTTGTAGACCTTTTCCTACTTTGTAGACCTTACTCCTATTTTGTAGACCCTTTCCCCTACTTTGCAGACGACCATTCCCCCAGTTTGCAGACCCTTCCACTACTTTGTAGACCCTTCCCCTACTTGTAGACCCTTCCGCTACTTTGCAGACCCTTCCCCTACTTTGTAGACCCTTCCCCTACTTGTAGACCCTTCCGCTACTTTGCAGACCCTTCCCCTACTTTGTAGACCCTTCCCCTACTTGTAGACCCTTCCGCTACTTTGCAGACCCTTCCCCTACTTTGCAAATCCTTCCCTACTTTGTAAACCCTTCCCCTACTTTGTAGACAGTTTCCCCTACTTTGCAGACCTTTCCCCTACTTTGTAGACCCTTCCCCTACTTTGCATATCCTTCCCTACTTTGTAGACCGTAATTTGTAGACCCTTCCCCTAGTAGACCATTCCCTTACTTAGTAGAGGGCCGTAGAACCTCTGTGCCTTCTTAGAGGCTCCAACTCTCCTTCTTTCTTCAAGTTCACTCACAGGGTTTTAAAACTTCAATATCTAATTTTTTCCCTATCTTGACTACAGCATATATGCGAAATTTTCATTTTATATAGTTCCTATGTACATTTTCGGCTTATTCGTCAGCCAGTTGCCGTAAAGATATGTTTGTTTCTCTGTATATGCATATATACATACATACACACACACACACACACACACACACACATATATATATATATATATATATATATATATATATATATATATATATATATATATATATATATATATATATATATATATATATATAACCTATATACGTAGCCTATATATACACGCATATACTAGAATAACCAACTTTCCAGAACATCAGCACTGTCTTTATGTTTGAACTGGATAACATTCTTTGGTTCCTATACGATCCATTCTTCTAACAGGAACGTGCCACCTGCGACCTAAGTGATATTTCATACATTTAGCCTGCTTTCATCTCTCTTCAGTTACATCCTCCAGCATATGAATTCTTATTATAGAATAGACAAAAGACTCGGCTCTAAGATATCTTTTATCTAAATGGCATGAATCGTTACACCTGGGTATTCTTAATCACCTGAATAGCCATTGAATTAATAATAGCAAATGTCAAACAATGGTCGAATGGAAACGGGATTTTAATTAATGATATAATAGTTTGTTATCTGGGATACAAAGAATGCACGTTACACCGGTAAATAGAAATGTCACAGGTATGTTAATGGGGCAATATTCCATCGGGGGAGAAAAACTATTTACCAGCTTCTTTCTCTTCTCTTAACAGAAACAAGAATTCTATTCCGAATATGAGTTTGCCTTTGATGTTTCTAACAAAGGACTTTTATGTAAGATAGTTAATAACACAATATGAGAGACATAATTACGGGCTTGCTCTTATTTTAAAAGAGTCTTTTGTTTGTATGCACGTGGTATTACAAGATATTAAAAATGGAACCGTCCATGACTATCTTTAAGATAAAGTGATAAACAAATAAATATATATATATATATATATATATATATATACATATATATATATATATATATATATATATATATATATATATATATATGTATATATATATATATATATATATATATATATATTTTTTATATATATATATATATATATATGTATATATATATATATATATATATATATATATATATATATATACACATATACATACATATATATATATGCATAAAAATATACACACACACACACACACACACATATATATATATATATATATATATATATATATATATATATATATATATATATATATATATATATATAAAAGGCAGAGATAGTAGGAGAAAGATAGAAAGATCAACTTTATTCATTGCACTCTTTATCGATAAACACACTGGCTATCTAATTATTTGTTTATTCTGATATCGAAGGTTTAATAAACAATAATGAAGTTTGCGATGTCGATATTTGTAACGTTTTCTTATCTCATATGAAATGAATAAATTTAGGAATGGCAATAAGTATCTAGATAAACAGTCCCAATAATATGTTCCTGGTAAGCCCTGTACCTCTTAGGGTCTTCAAGATATTCCGATTAATTTCTGAAAAAAGATTTATTACAATATAGATATTGAGACTATTACCGATATCAACTTTCCTTTCATATCATTGGGGATTCGATCTCTTTCCCAAATTTATTTCCTGAAATACCTTTTTTCTTATTTCAAATCTATGCTGTAAATCCTCGATTGGGAAATACTGACAACCATAACAAGAAGTATTAAAAGCAATCGTTATTAACAGAGACTATTCAATTAAGAGAAAAAGCATAGAGCATACGATCTAAATATCGAGTC
>NC_090731.1:144789063-144791563 GCF_036898095.1 Palaemon carinicauda
GAGGCAAGGGACAGCGACATTGCCCTACCAAGCAGGACAATGCCCTAGAAACTGACCATATATACATATGATCAGCCCCCAAGCCCCTCTCCACCTAAGCTAGGACCAAGGAAGGCCAGGCAATGACTGCTGACAACTCAGCAGATAGACCTATAGGCTCCCCAAACAACCCCCTCTTTATTTCACAAGAATAAGGAGGTTGCAACGACCACAGAAACTAACGAGTCTGAGCTGGACTCGAACCCCAGTCTGGCGTTTACCAGTCAGGGACGTTACCACATCGGCCACCACAACCCTAATTCTGAATATTTAGGCTGATCCAGAAAGAAGTTTCGCTATAGGATTTGTAGTGCTTATCTACTGTTGGTAATCTTTTTATCTATTAATTTTAACTATCCTGCACATGTAGGCTGATCCAGCATGGAGTTGACATTCAGATCATGGATAAGAAATTTAATTATTCCTTAGACTTTAACTGATAATTTAAAATGGGAGTCTGTTACAATGGACACGAAAGGAAAAGATTCTACACAAGCCAAAATAAAAGTAGGAAAAAATTTCATCATATATAAATATATATATATATATATATATATATATATATATATATATATATATATATATATATATATATATATACATATATATATATATATATATATATATATATATATATATATATACATATATATATATATATATATATATATATATATATATATATATATATATACATATATATATATATAAATATATATATATATATATATATATATATATATATATATATATATATATATATATATATATATACATACATATATATACATACACACACACACATATATATATAAATATATATATATATATATATATATATATATATATATATATATATATATATATATATATATTAGATTATACTCTTCATATAATCTAAAATAGGAGAAAGGGTGCATTGATTGATTTAAAGTTTGCAGGTATCCTGACATCTGAGGTCATTGACGCCGGGGAGAAAGGGTGCATAATCTTTTATCTTTATTACACAAAATTATTCATCCAGAAAGCAGAAAGAACGTAAAATTATTTGTAACGATGTCTCTCTCTCTCTCTCTCTCTCTCTCTCTCTCTCTCTCTCTCTCTCTCTCTCTCTCTCTCTCTCCCTCCCTCCCTAAAACTTTCGTCAATGATGAATACTCATGCATATTATCATGCCAATCATCTGGCAATATAATAAACTTATTTAGGAAATCACTGACCCATTTGTAACTCCACAAAATAGGGAAATCTGGTGAACCGAGAGTATGTTCGTAATGAAAAGGTTGCAGTTATCTGTCTATACTATAACTGTATTCATAACTATTCTGAAGCCTGAAGCGTATGAGTTTCAAAATTTCATAACATTTGTGGAGCCCCGTATTAATAATCATATCCCGAATCGTTCTAATTATAGTATAAAAGAGGCCACCGTATTGCCGCTGACCGTATTTAAACTAACGTTTTGATGTTTATTAAAATATTTAGCTCCATTATTTCGGATTTGAGGCCTGGTGGACTTTGCCAACAAATGACCACATTAATGAAGTTGAGCAATTATGCTGTAATAGATGGAATTTCGCCACGCAAGAAAAGGGCGTTGTCAGTGACCATATTCTTACGTGAAATATACGAGGAACGGAGAAATAAACATGAAATGTAGTGGAAGGGAACAGTCATTCTCAAGCACACTTTTAGTTATTCATGTTATCAGAAACTATTATGGTATTTTGGTTGAGAATTCTTTGAATTATAGGGAAACACAAGTCTCACAATACTGTGAACTCCAAATGATTCGTTTTGCTCGTGTAAGTGAACAAAGATACAATGTATATTTTATTTTCCTGATAAACTTCTATCGTATTTGTGAATCTCATTTGCATTATGTTTTATTTTCATTAACTTGATCACACTAGTGTATCTTACTGCGCTCTTCCTTCACATACATAGCAGGAAATGTACATTTCATTTTTTTTCTGATAAATCTGTATCAAATTTGTGAATATAATTTTCATTATGTTCCATTTACACAAATACTCATTAACTGATCCTCAGATAGATTTGGATTACGGAAAACGAACAGTCAACCGAAACTGAGTATCAAGAATTGTTGTGGAGTGTTCCAAAGTATGGAAGTTTTATTTACTTAAGAGTTGTGGTGGTTGATGTGGTAACCTCCCTGACTGGTGATCGCCAGACTGGGGTTCGAGTCCCGCTCAAAGTTGCTAGTTTCTTTGGTCGCTGCAACCTCCCCATCCTTGTGAGCTAAGGATTGGGGGGAGCCTATAAGTCTATCTACTGTACCAACCGTGTGTCACACGATCGTACATAGTAACGACATTTCATTTTGTGTATATATTATATATGCTTGTATCTCCGCATATATATAATAACATGTCTGTTTTTCTCACCGTTAACTGTTATGACTTTTGTGCCCTTTTTGCCTGGAGTTTATGTATATAAA
>NC_090731.1:144801563-144806563 GCF_036898095.1 Palaemon carinicauda
ACAGTTGAAGTTTATTCTTCATAAATACGACCTTAATAACACTGCTTTGCATCAATTCTATCATTTTTATCCCTATTCATGTATATTTGTGATCATTTATTCAATATTTTATTTATGCAATTATTTATTTATTTCTCGAATTTGTTACTAAGTGCTATAACTTCATTACTTAAAAGACATATCAAAGTAATAGGTAATATTCAGAATTATATAGTAGTCTTGATAATATCATTAAAGGTTTAAGGTTTAAAATACGCCCATGAGTGGCAGAGGTAAGGGACAGTGACAATGCCTAGTACGGCCATGCCCTCTAGAGACTGACCATATATACATATGTTCAGCGTCCAAGTCCCTTCTCAAACCAAATCTAGGAGGACCAGGGAGGGCCAGGCAATGGCTGCTGATGACTCAGTAGGTAGACCTTTAGGATCCCCCATCCTTAGCTCACAAGGATGGTGAGTTTACAGACACTACGGGAAACTATCAAGCACGAGTGGGACTCGAACCCCAGTCAAGCAGATCGCCAGGTATAGACATTTCCAAGAGGCAACCACAACCCTTAGAGACATACAGGCCTAATAAAAGCCCATTAAACGCTACTTTCAGGGAGGTTTATTAGGATTCCGCGTATGAACTGATGTTCGTCCAACAGCCCACATAAGTCTAATAAAGGAAATCGTCCTCACTCTTCCCTAAAGACGATTACAACATGTGAAGGAGGATGTTCCGAATGGCTGATATGATGAAGATTCCATCTTTTTTCATTAACGAGATAAAACCAGACCGAGGAACTACTTAATGGGGTTTGATACGGCGTCTGCTCCACTGGCAATAAGCTGGTAAAAAAGACCATGGGTGAGTTTTTTTTAGCTTTTATTTATATTCCTTCTTGAGAGGATACCTTTGATTTATGCAAGAATTCATTCTCTCGTCCAAACAAACAAATATGTATAGACTTTTTAATGTGTAGTTTTATCATCAAGTGTTAATTTAGAGTTCAGACCATTTACTCTCTCTCTCTCTCTCTCTCTCTCTCTCTCTCTCTCTCTCTCTCTCTCTCTCTCTCTCTCTCTCTCTCTCTCTCTCTCTCTCTCTCTACATACTGTATACCAACACACACATACGTCTATACAGGATTTTATTTGAAAACTATATCACACTGTCTTAATTTCTCAAATTCTTAGCATTTATTCACTTCTTCTTCCTTGTAATTTAGTGGTATTAATCCCTACTCATTTTTATGGACTTTCGCCATCGATCCGTATAATTTTTCTTATAGATTGGCTGGCCCTTGCGGCCAAGCACGGGCTCTTGCAATTTTGCAGCCCTTAGAGCAGTATAAGAGGAAATAATATTATGTACAGTTAGTACTACCCTATTCTTCTAGATTTTTTTAATATCTGTCACACTGTATATGGCTGGGTTCTTTCAACTTCCCCCCACGCACTCCTCCCTGTACTTTCAAAATTGTATTTTCTTTCCACGAACCTTTCATTTCCAATTCCATGGAGGTCACAAAACATTGAAAACATTCCGATTCGCTTCTTCATTGGTAATATCTTTGTGTTTGTTTTTTTTTACTTCTATGATGTTCACTTAATTTAAACATTAACTTGGTAAAAGGGTTTGTGCATCGCCATTATAAACATAGCTGTGTTAGTCATGGAGACATACTAAGCTGGTTAGCTGTGAGTGATCAGACAAAATTCTCCCACCATCACCAATCAGCACTGGCCAGCGTGGTAATGAAAACTGGCCTTCATCACCACAACAAACTTCAGACATGAATAAAGATTTGTATGAGGCCTTTGTCCTACAAAGGACATATAAAAACTAATTAGATTATATTCCATTCATATAAACAAGAGCCATATATTTCCTAAGTTAGGTAATTTAATCTTTTACCAACCTTGCTTCTACCATTTCGTGAGAATTACGCCTGTTCTCATCGTACCAACATCTGCTATCCCGTCGTTTTATACTTATACTAGAAGAGTTGGAAGACCCAGGCCTACATGGCTGAGGACTATGAAGCGTGAAGTAGGAGAAGATGAATGGACAAGTATTGGTTCAAAAGCTCAAGATAAAGACGACTGGCAAAATCTAACCGAAACCCTTTGCGTCAATAGGCGTAGGAGGAGATGATGATAATGATGAATTAATCATAAAATTTCCATAGTTATCAATATTCAGGTTCACTGCTCTCTATATGTGGATTCCAGAAAGCATATAGTCATATTCTCCCTAAAATTCAATTAAACCTAATCCATCCTTAAAACTATTGCATTTTGTTTTATTAGTCTCTCCCCTTTGTATCAATTTAGAATTTTATCAGCCAGATATACCAGCCACTCCACCACTATTTAGGCCTAACTGTCATTTCCAGCAAACGCAAAAATAAATATTTTCTCCTACCATTTCAACCTCGCTCAGCATTCGTCAAGACAATTAACTACTAACCATAGAAACTTCCCTGTTTTGCTGATTAAGATTAAATTTAATCCAAGAATGTTGTTCTTTAAACCTTAACACGTGTGAATAGGCAACTACATTTCCTACGGTTACCAACTGGAGATGGGGGCTGTTAATGGTTACATTTTAACCCTAGAAAACAGGCAGGAAATTTTATGCTAACTGAAGAAATTGACACTCGACGGTAGATTAGTGACCCTCATTATAGGCTTAAGTGAATTAGTAATTATATGGCTCTAATATTTTACATATAGAGCTTTAGAAGTACTAATATGCCTTGTATATGAATACATTTTTGCCATCTCATTGTAGCAAATAATATGCTCTCAAGTTTAAGTACCTGAAGCTTAACGCCAATTTCATATTGCCTGACCTAGAATTTCTATGATGAATTATCTGTTTTAATGTTGTTAATGTTTTTTCAAAATACTTAATTTTAATTTTTCATTACTTCTTATATAGTTTATTTATTTTCTTGTTTCCTTTCCTCACTGTGCTATACTTCCTTGTTGGAGCCCTTGCGCTTATAGCACCTTCCTTTTCCAATTAAGGTTGTAGCTTGGCTACTACTACTACTACTACTACTACTACTACTACTACTACTACTACTACTAATAATAATAATAGCTACTACGGGCTACGAGATATTGCAATTAGGAAGGAGATATAAGATGAGGTTGCACAGCATCAATTAAAAACAAAAGCATAGTAAAACCCCTATAACAAGAGTTTTAAAAAGCCCTGTTGCCCGGACACATCCAGGCCTTCGCTCTGACAACGCAATGTTGTCAGAGCTCCGTTTAAAACCTGTTGCTTCGGCTGAAGCTGAACACAAAAATCACAAAACTATTCTAGGGGATCCGGCTTCTCTTTTGAAGAACAGGAACAGGTCATGTCCAATATGACGTCACAGCTCTTGAAATTTGTGACTGTACAGGATTTGAGTTATTGCTTTTAAGGCAAACTTATAAGTGAAATATACCAGGATGTATATCTTTTATCACATGTCGATATCTCTATTATCCTAATGGTTTACTTTCCACTTATAACACGTGAAACTACTCACATAATCTCTGTAGTTCCCTCTATTTTATTTAATCTATATTTAACTGACACACTTCACCATGAAGAATAATTTTAGAAATAATTATTCAATAGGCTAACCCGCTGTTTTACAGATATTCTAAATATTCTTTTAATCCAATGCCTAATCCATTTTATTTCACTTAATATGTATACAACATATTATTCTATTCTGAATTCGTCTTATATCGTCTTTATCAAACGCACACGCCCTACACACACATATATATACATGTATATATATATACACACACACACACACACATATATATTTATATATATATATATATATATATATATATATATATATATATATATATATATATATATATATGTGTGTGTGTGTGTGTGTGTGTGTGTGTGCATATACTGTATACATAATATATGCATATATACATATACAGTATATATATACATACATATATATATATATATATATATATATATATATATATATATATATATATATATATATATATATATATATGCATAAATATTATATATGGGTACGTATATGCATATACTTTATATATGGGTACATATATGCATATATTTTATATATGGGTACATATATATATATATATATATATATATATATATATATATATATATATATATATATATATTATATATATATATATATAGATATATATGGATATATATATATATGTATATATAGATATACATATCTATATATATATATATATATATATATATATATATATATATATATATATATGTGTGTGTGTGTGTGTGTGTGTGTGTGTGTGTGTGTGTGTGTGTGTGTGTGTACCGTGCGTGAGGCGTGCTACATAATCTCATGATTTTAACTCAATAGCATAAAACCGCTGACAGATGTGGTCACAAGATATAGAAAATTTCTTTAATACAATTTGCTTTATAAAAGATATCTCTAATGGACGTGTTTGATACCCCTCTCGAACCAAGATTAAAGAGAAATGCTCTATCACGGTAATCTTCATTAATTGGATGTGTATGACGGTAATGAATTCATTAAAAAAAAAAATAGTTCGTTCGTATAGTGTTAGAATATCCTCATCCCCTATATATTAATTCATACCTTGGGCTTATGGTATCTTGCTTTTTCAACTAAGGACGTAGCTTATCAAGTAATAATAATAGTAATAATGATATAATAATAATAATAATAATAATAATAATAATAATAATAATAATAATAATAATGAATAATAATAATAATAATAATAATAATAATAATAATAATAATAATAATAATAATAACAATAATAATAATAATACTGAAAATAATAATAATAATAATAATAATAATGATAATAATAATACCTGTTTATTCTTGACGTGGTACAAACAGCTCGACGCACCTCCAGTGTTCATTTAATTCTCAATTTTGGATCAATATATCTACCGTAGGTAATAGGTTGGCCAGGGCACCAGCCACCCGT
>NC_090731.1:144811563-144819063 GCF_036898095.1 Palaemon carinicauda
TCTTCAAACATCTTTAATTTTGTCACATCTTGTTTTCGTATATCATCAAATGGAGCCTACTTTTGCTCGTAATTATTTTAATCAAAAAAAGACCTTGTATGTCTGTACTATCAGTTACTTCTTTGTCTGTTGCATAATATTTTTCATAATTCTTGCCATCCTTTGGATTCAGATATTCCCCGACTGTACCATCCTGTACGTAGGTATGCAGTTATTTCTAACAGTCTTGCCTCTTCCTTCTTAACGCTCAATACTGCACAGTATTCTAGAAGTTTTATTACAGCTGTGACCAGATTGGGACAGGATCTTCCTAATCGGGCAGTTGAATCGGTGGCCGATGCGATAATGTCCCTGACTGGTGAACACTAGGCTGGGGTTCGAGTCCCGCTCAAACTCGTTAATTCCTGCAATCTCACCATCCATGTGAGCTAAGGATGAGGGGTTTGGGGGAGCCTATAGGTCTATCTGCTTTGTTATCAGCAGCCATTGCCTGGTCCTCATTGGTCCTACCTTGGGTGGAGAGGGGACTTTGGCGGTGATCACATGTATATATATTCTGTCTCTCAGCCACTGTCCTGCTTGATAGGGCAATGTCACTGTCCCTTGCCTATGACATTAATAAGCGACCTTTAAATATTTAAACTTCACTGAAAAATTCAGACTAGTAGCGAATGTTTTCAAGTAGAACAGGTTGACATAAATCTCTCCTCATAGTTTATATACATCTATTTCAACGTTGTTACTGGTATTGAAATATGTCTTTAACTCTTAACTCTTTTTCATATAAGTATGCCACATCCAGCATTTTATGGGGAAGCTTAAGGAATTTCATTCGCTTATAGGATCATTATAAAAGATTTAAAGCCAAGTTGAAAACAACGATTAAAGATATATATCTTAAAAGAAAAGTAACTTAAACCCAAATGCCTTTGGTAACGATCTCCCTCTGGTAATTTGAACGTCTTTAAATAGTGCTGAAAACGTTATGGATAGTGATTATAATGGAAAATAATGCTACCTCTACCCTATGAAATCAACTTACATTATTACCCAACGCCAAGTCTAAAATCATTTAGGTTTGAGCATAACTTATAAAATATAAAATCCTTTATAACAGTAAAAACCCCACTATTCAAAAGACACAATAATACTATTTCACATTCCACTTAATAAGATAAATTCTCCCAGTCATTTCCGAATGAAAGTAAAAGATAAAACTGCTCATATTACCATCATCTAGATCTCTTACATGGCCGCCGGAACGTCTCCTGAAATACTGTTATTGATCTTGACAGTCTATGAAAGTCTTCTGAATTTTCGTTTATGGGACTGCATTTGCATCACAGATGGCAATTTGTGGTCATACTGCACCTCCATTTGTCGAATGAAATAGAAGAAAGGAGGTAATAACTGTCATATGGAACGTATCCTTATTTCTTCAATGGATTCCTTATAGGTAAAGGATTTGCATCAGGGTCTTCGGGAGAATTATTGGAACAATATGGGAAAAAAGAAGAGCACACATTATCCCTAGAAATAGTTTTCATTAATAGATCTTATGTGAATATGTAATAATGTGGGGACATGAAAATAAAGATTGAAAAATAGGCCTACTTGTTATAACTGAATGTTTTATTCCATACGAATTTTGACATTGATAATGAGGTGGATCTTGATTACCTTTCATTATAACAAAAGGGCCTAAATATATGAAAAAAAAATCCATACCCTTCATTAAATTCCTTATTTGAAAAAGACCTTTATACCTTATAGTGTTTTCTTTATTTCATTTAAGGCTTTATTTAATAATCATTGACTATATCCAACAGCATTGTCCTAAATACTTCTATTTTTTCACTTATTCACGTTAATGGCCTTGCAACGTTTACAACGCTTCCAAAAGGCTAAAATAACTGACAGATCTTTCCCCAGAGATCCTCTACAACGTTTATAACGCTTCCAAAAGGCTAAAATCAATGACAGTTCTTTCCCCCAGAGATCCTATACAACGTTTATAACGCTTCCAGAAGGCCAAAATGGCCGGCATTTCCTTCATCTGAGAGCCTTTACAACGTTTACAACGCTTCCAAAAGGCTAAAGTCATTGACACTTCTTTCCCAAAAATCCTCTACAACGTTTATAACGCTTCCAGAAGGCCAAAATGGCTGGCAGTTCTTTCCTCAGAGCGCCTTTACAACGTTTGCAACGCTTCCAAAAGACTGATAGCACTGACAGTACTTTCCCCAGAGATCCTCTACAACGTTTATAACGATTCCAGAAGGCCAAAATGACTGGCATTTCCTTCCTCAGAGAGCCTTTACAACGTTTACAACGCTTCCAAAAGGCTAAAATCACTGACAGTTCTTTCCCCTGAGATCCTCTACAACGTTTATAACGCTTCCAGAAGGACAAAATGGCTGGCAGTTCTTTCCTCAAAGAGCCTTTACAACGTTTATAACGCTTCCAAAAGGCTAAAATCACTGACAGTTCTTTCCCCTGAGATCCTCTACAACGTTTATAACGCTTCCAGAAGGCCAAAATGGCTGGCAGTTCTTTCCTCAGAGCGCCTTTACAACGTTTGCAACGCTTCCAAAAGACTGATAGCACTGACAGTTCTTTCCCCAGAGATCCTCTACAACGTTTATAACGATTCCAGAAGGCCAAAATGGCTGGCATTTCCTCCTCAGAGAGCCTTTACAACGTTTACAACGCTTCCAAAAGGCTAAAATCACTGACAGTTCTTTCCCCAGAGATCCTCTAAAACGTTTATAAACGCTTCCAGAAGGCCAAAATGGCTGGCAGTTCTTTCCTCAGAGCGCCTTTACAACGTTTGCAACGCTTCCAAAAGGGTAATAGCACAGACAGTTCTTTCCCTAGAGGTCTTCTACAACGTTTATAACGCTTCCAGAAGGCCAAAACGGCTGGCAGTTCTTTCCTCAGAGAGCCTTTACAACGTTTACAACGCTTCCAAAAGGCTAAAATCACTGACAGTTCTTTCCCCAGAGATCCTCTACAACGTTTATAACGCTTCCAAAAGGCTAAAATCACTGACAGTTCTTTCCCCCAGAGATCCTATACAACGTTTATAACGCTTCCAGAAGGCCAAAATGGCCGGCATTTCCTTCATCTGAGAGCCTTTACAACGTTTACAACGCTTCCAAAAGGCTAAAATCATTGACACTTCTTTCCCAAAAATCCTCTACAACGTTTATAACGCTTCCAGAAGGCCAAAATGGCTGGCAGTTCTTTCCTCGGAGCGCCTTTACAACGTTTGCAGCGCTTCCAAAAGACTGATAGCACTGACAGTTCTTTCCCCAGAGATCCTCTACAACGTTTATAACGATTCCAGAAGGCCAAAATGACTGGCATTTCCTTCCTCAGAGAGCCTTTACAACGTTTACAACGCTTCCAAAAGGCTAAAATCACTGACAGTTCTTTCCCCTGAGATCCTCTACAACGTTTATAACGCTTCCAGAAGGCCAAAATGGCTGGCAGTTCTTTCCTCAGAGAGCCTTTACAACGTTTACAACGCTTCCAAAAGGCTAAAATCACTGACAGTTCTTTCCCCTGAGATCCTCTACAACGTTTATAACGCTTCCAGAAGGCCAAAATGGCTGGCAGTTCTTTCCTCAGAGCGCCTTTACAAAGTTTGCAACGCTTCCAAAAGACTGATAGCACTGACAGTTCTTTCCCCAGAGATCCTATACAACGTTTATAACGATTCCAGAAGGCCAAAATGACTGGCATTTCCTTCCTCAGAGAGCCTTTACAACGTTTACAACGCTTCCAAAAGGCTAAAATCACTGACAGTTCTTTCCCCTGAGATATTCTACAACGTTTATAACGCTTCCAGAAGGCCAAAATGGCTGGCAGTTCTTTCCTCAGAGCGCCTTTACAACGTTTGCAACGCTTCCAAAAGACTGATAGCACTGACAGTCCTTTCCCCAGAGATCCCCTACAACGTTTATAACGATTCCATAAGGCCAAAATGGCTGGCAGTTCTTTCCTCAGAGCGCCTTTACAACGTTTGCAACGCTTCCAAAAGGGTAATAGCACAGACAGTTCATTCCCCAGAGGTCCTCTACAACGTTTATAACGCTTCCAGAAGGCCAAAACGGCTGGCAGTTCTTTCTCCAGAGCGCCTTTACAACGTTTGCAACGCTTCCAAAAGGCTAATAGCACTGATAGTTCTTACCCCAGAGATCCTCTACAACGTTTATAACGCTTCCAGAAGGCCAAAATGGCTGGCATTTCCTTCCACAGAGAGCCTTTAAAACGTTTACAACACTTCCAAAAGGCTAAAATCACTGACAGTTCTTTCCCTAGAGATCCTCTACAACGTTTATAACGCTTCCAGAAGGCCAAAATGGCTGGCAGTTCTTTCCTCAGAGCGCCTTTACAACGTTTGCAACGCTTCCAAAAGACTGATAGCACTGACATTTCTTTACCCAGAGATCCTCTACAACGTTTATAACGATTCCAGAAGGCCAAAATGACTGGCAGTTCTTTCCTCAGAGAGCCTTTACAACGTTTACAACGCTTCCAAAAGGCTAAAATCACTGACAGTTCTTTCCCTAGAGATCCTCTACAACGTTTATAACGCTTCCAGAAGGCCAAAATGGCTGGCATTTCCTTCCTCAGAGAGCCTTTACAACGTTTACAACGCTTCCAAAAGGCTAAAATCACTGACAGTTCTTTCCCCAGAGATCCTCTACAACGTTTATAACGCTTCCAGAAGGCCAAAATGGCTGGCATTTCCTTCCTCAGAGAGCCTTTACAACGTTTACAACGCTTCCAAAAGGCTAAAATCACTGACAGTTCTTTCCCCAAAGATCCTCTACAACGTTTATAACGCTTCCAGAAGGCCAAATTGGCTGGCAGTTCTTTCCTCAGAGAGCCTTTACAACGTTTGCAACTCTTCTAAAAGGCTAAAATCACTGACAGTTCTTTCCCAAGAGATCCTCTACAACGTTTATAACGCTTCCAGAAGGCCAAATTGGCTGGCAGTTCTTTCCTCAGAGAGCCTTTACAACGTTTACAACGCTTCCAAAAGGCTAAAATCACTGACAGTTCTTTCCCCTGAGATCCTCTACAACGTTTATAACGCTTCCAGAAGGTCAAATTGGCTGGCAGTTCTTTCCTCAGAGAGCCTTTACAACGTTTGCAACGCTTCTAAAAGGCTAAAATCACTGACAGTTCTTTCCCCAGAGATTCTCTACAACGTTTATAACGCTTCCAGAAGGCCAAAATGGCTGGCATTTCCTTCCTCAGAGAGCCTTTACAACGTTTACAACGCTTCCAAAAGGCTAAAATCACTGACAGTTCTTTCCCCAGAGAGCCTCTACAACGTTTATAACGCTTCCAGAAGGCCAAATTGGCTGGCAGTTCTTTCCTCAGAGAGCCTTTACAACGTTTGCAACGCTTCCAAAAGACTGATAGCACAGACAGTTCTTTCCCCAGAGATCCTCTACAACGTTTATAACGCTTCCAGAAGGCCAAAATGGCTGGCATTTCCTTCATCTGAGAGCCTTTACAACGTTTACAACGCTTCCAAAAGGCTAAAATCACTGACAGTTCTTTCCCCAGAGATCCTCTACAACGTTTATAACGCTTCCAGAAGGCCAAAATGACTGGCATTTCCTTCCTCAGAGAGCCTTTACAACGTTTACAACGCTTCCAAAAGGGTAATAGCACAGACAGTTCTTTCCCCAGAGGTCCTCTACAACGTTTATAACGCTTCCAGAAGGCCAAAACGGCTGGCAGTTTTTTCCCCAGAGCGCCTTTACAACGTTTGCAACGCTTCCAAAAGGCTAATAGCACTGACAGTTCTTTCCCCAGAGATCCTCTACAACGTTTATAACGCTTCCAGAAGGCCAAAATGACTGGCATTTCCTTCCTCAGAGAGCCTTTACAACGTTTGCAACGCTTCCAAAAGGGTAGTAGCACAGACAGTTCTTTCCCCAGAGGTCCTCTACAACGTTTATAACGCTTCCAGAAGGCCAAAACGGCTGGCAGTTCTTTCCCCAGAGCGCCTTTACAACGTTTGCAACGCTTCCAAAAGGCTAATAGCACTGACAGTTCTTTCCCCAGAGATCCTCTACAACGTTTATAACGCTTCCAGAAGGCCAAAATGACTGGCATTTCCTTCCTCAGAGCCTTTACAACGTCTACAACGCTTCCAAAAGGCTAAAATCACTGACAGTTCTTTCCCCAGAGATCCTCTACAACGTTTATAACGCTTCCAGAAGGCCAAATTGGCTGGCAGTTCTTTCCTCAGAGAGCCTTTACAACGTTTGCAACGCTTCTAAAAGGCTAAAATCACTGACAGTTCTTTCCCCAGAGATTCTCTACAACGTTTATAACGCTTCCAGAAGGCCAAAATGGCTGGCATTTCCTTCCTCAGAGAGCCTTTACAACGTTTACAACGCTTCCAAAAGACTAAAATCACTGACAGTTCTTTCACCAGAGAGCCTCTACAACGTTTATAACGCTTCCAGAAGGCCAAAATGGCTAGCAGTTCTTTCCTCAGAGAGCCTTTACAACGTTTATAACGCTTCCAGAAGGTCAAAATGGCTGGCAGTTCTTTCCTCAGAGCGCCTTTACAACGTTTGCAACGCTTCCAAAAGGCTAAAATCACTGACAGTTCTTTCCCCAGAGATCCTCTACAACGTTTATAACGCTTCCAGAAGGCCAAATTGGCTGGCAGTTCTTTCCTCAGAGAGCCTTTACAACGTTTGCAACGCTTCTAAAAGGCTAAAATCACTGACAGTTCTTTCCCCAGAGATTCTCTACAACGTTTATAACGCTTCCAGAAGGCCAAAATGGCTGGCATTTCCTTCCTCAGAGAGCCTTTACAACGTTTACAACGCTTCCAAAAGACTAAAATCACTGACAGTTCTTTCCCCAGAGATTCTCTACAACGTTTATAACGCTTCCAGAAGGCCAAAATGGCTGGCAGTTCTTTCCTCAGAGAGCCTTTACAACGTTTACAACGCTTCTAAAAGGCCAAAATGTCTGGTTGCACCACTCACACTTACAGTGCGCGGCTTTTACAGTGTCTATAACGTTTCTAGAAGGCTAAAATCTCTGGCCACACTACCACTTGCACTTAGTACGCAGCTTCTACAATGTTTCAAACGCTTCCAGAAGAATAAACTCACTAGCTACAACGCTACATGTACCTCATACAGTATCAATTTTTAGAAGGGAACTAAGCATAATTTCATCAATAGGCAGTATATCCAATATTAAAGTGAACAATAATTGAGGAGATGAAAATTATCATGCTCGTTAATTTCTAAATAAAATTAAATACAAGAATCTATTATACAAAATAAGATCAATTAATCTCTTTAGATTTTGGTGTTGTTACTATTCTTAAAATATGCTATTTTAGTTGTTCATTCTCCTGTAAGTTATCTATTCCCTTATTTCCCTTCCTCACTGGGCGATTTTACTCGTTGGAGCCCGTGGGCTTATAGCATCCTACTTTTCCAACTA
>NC_090731.1:144826563-144834063 GCF_036898095.1 Palaemon carinicauda
TCAAGTTGGTTTATCAGAACGTATAATAATTAAAGCCACTTTCATTGTAACAATAATCATTAAAGAGGTCACTGGTTTCGTTCTCCTAATTCAGATTTAATTAACAATATTACTCTAACGGCATAATCAATAATAATTGAACAACTACCGTTGTAAATACTATATTGATTTTATATCAAAATGATGGAAGGGACAAACCAGCTTATTTAACGTTTTATTATAACAGAAATTATTAAATGGACATTTTAAAGTAAATTTTTCTCACATAAAATGAGACTTGATATTGATAAATACTCAACTGTCTGTGTCTGAGCATTGAAGAAGCGTTTTAATTTAGCCTGGTGAGATTCAGTATCATAGCAAAGCGAATTTATAATGAATGGTGTTTTAAGATTTAAGAAAATATAATTATTCATAATCGCATCTCGCGACCTCTCTCAAAGCTATTTAACTGCTGTCTCGTTGCTTAGTTCAGAGGCAGACAGAGGTTTTGTCATGAAAACGATTTCGTAATATTTTGATTGATTACGGTTCCGTATATGAAATGTTATCAGTATGTCAGAATTTAACAAAAGAAAACATTAACTTTAACAAAAATAAAAAGATGCAAATTATCAAATATTCACATTAGCTCGAATTTTGCAAGTAGAAAGAAAATTATCAATGAATATTTCAAACATTCGCCTGGTTATGCTAAAGCACTTTGGTGAAAATTGCACAAACGCACAAAAACAGGAAGTAGAGAAAAAACAAATTATTCAACGCTTTTAATGACTCCTTTTTTTTTTTTTCAAAAACATGTCAGCGATAACGCGATGTTCATTTTTCCAGACTTATTTGAATAAAAAAATCATTCCTTTACCCTTTACATAATACAAAAAATATTACCTTTAAGTAGATAAACACTTTAATAGATTAGAATGTTTACTTTGTTAAAATATAGACTTTATAAATAATACTGATTAATAAAAATAACAAGGATATTGTTGACAAAATTTCCCATAAAGAGGAAAGCATTTGGAAAGAGAATGAACTTTTAAGAATAAATGAATGATAGAATTAATGAAAAGAAATAGAAAGAGCAAATGTATACGGAGATAACTTCCTGGCAGAAAAGAGGTCAGGTTCTCAAGAAAAGACACACCAAGTTTTGATTTTTAAGAGAGTTTGTAGGACAAAAGAAGTTTTACGGCGAAGTAGACGCCTATAGATATAGGAGTAGTATCCTGGAATGATCCCTACTCCAACAGAATCTATTGTACTCGAAATTGAAGAGGAAGAGTAAAAGAAATCTAAAAGTTTCGCGTCTATGAATATAAATGGAAGGACAGGAAGTAAAGCCAAATTGAATGTAGTACAGAATGAAAGTAAACAACTTCATAGATGTAAAGAAATTTTTTTTTGAATCGTGCAACGGAAAAACCCTTTTCAAAAAAATGTATAGGATACGAAACCTATATCCCCATTCGTACTAAAACGACAAAATAACCAAATAAAAGTGTTAGATGATGGTTGAATTTCATGATTGGTATCATGCCGGTAGGGTGAGCAGTAGGCCTATCTCGTTTGAGATTATACATCTCCGTTATGTATTAAAAAGAAAGTGACTGGATATATATATATATATATATATATATATATATATATATATATATATATATATATATATATATATTATATATATATATAAATGTGTATATATATGTATATATATATATATATATATATATATACATATATACATGTGTATATATATATATATATATACATATATATATATATATACATATATATATGTATATATATGTATGTATATATATACATATACATATATACACACACACATATATATATACCTATAAATATGCGAAATCTCTTATTATGTATAATTCCTAGTAAATTTACATAATAACGAGTACTCGAGTTAATATGCATAATCACTAAAAAAAATTCCAGTTAATATGCATATTTCCTAAAATCTAAGTAATTTTGCAAAAGAGTGGTTATTAACAAGATTAGTATGTAAAATAGTTGTTATTGACTCAAAGAGTCAATAACAGCCTAGAACATAACTCTATACAAGCAAGCAAAACCTGTGGCTTAGTGCAGAGAGAGGAATAAGACATGATTCTCAATCGACGAGCTGAAGTGGAAATGGAAAAGGTTAAAAACACTGCAAAGGATTATCGGCTCCTTAAAATGTATGATGGAATCAGTCCATTCCGAAGTTTGATTTAGAATCCAAATCAAACTTCAGAAAGAACTGATTACATTGATTACATTGATGTTAATCCAAATTTTGGATTAACATCAATTTACATATGACAGCTCCCTATCAAAATCTCTTAAAACCTGTATAACTGCAAGGGTTTCTTGAAGACTAAATTATAGGCCATTGAAATTCAGTTATAATATATAGGGTATTACTGTAAGAAATCAAATAAAAAAAAAATAAAACAAAGAAATTTCGATATTAGCGCTGAGCCACCACGATGTCCCAAGAAATGTTCCATTGTATTCAAACATAAATCGAAAATCATGTAGAAATATTTAGATTAATAATGTAATCTTGATAAAAGAGGGTGATTTTCCAAGAAGCCTAACAGCATCAGAAGATAGGCTCCACCAACACAAAATGAATACGACATTATTCTCAACTGACTAACTGAACTGGAAATGGGAAAGATCAAAAACACTGCAAAGGATTATCGTCTCCTTAAAAAGTATGATGTAATGAAAATAACAGTGGAAGGTACAACGGGGAACCAAAGTATTTGCCCTCGTTACATCTGTACTAAAGATTCAGTTGAAACCTATAATCTATTCATATAGCAAATGGACACATTGGGAGAGGCATTCTACATAATAAAACATTATGGGATTTTAGATCATGATGACGGAAGGGATAAATCAGCTTATTTCAAGTGTCATCATAACATGAATTAATAAATGGACATTTCAAAGAGAATTTTTCTGTCATAAAATGAGATTTGATATTGATAAAATCTTAACTATCTGTGTCTGGTTAATGAAGAAGAGTTTTAATTTAGCCTGGTGAGATTCAGTATCTTAGCAAAGTAAATTTATAATGATTGGTGTTTAAAAAAAAAAAAATAATCGCATCTCGCGATCTGTTTCTAAGCTATTTAACTGCTTTCTCGTTAAGTAGTTTAAAATCAAGCAAAGGTTTTGTCAAGAAAAGGATTTCGTAATCTTTTGAATACTGTTTTTAGTAGATAAGAGTCAAACAAAAGTAAACATCAACTTTACAAAAAAAAAAAAAAAAAAAAAAAAAAAATACTTCTTGCAAATATTCATAATAGCTTGAATTCTGTAAGAAGAAAGAAAATTTTCAAAGATTATTTCTGGTTATGCAGAGGCGCTCTAGTAAAATAGAATGCACGCGCATACATACATACACACACACAGAAAATAGAGACAAAAAACTATGAATTCCACGCTTTTAGTGACAGCGATAACACAATGTCTATTTTCACAGACTTATTTCAATGAAAAAAAAAATCATGTTCCTGATTCCTTTACCCTTTACACAATACAAAAAAAACATTACCTTTAAGTAGATAAATACTTGAATAGAATGGCATTAACAATTTCTTAAAATAGAGACTGGAAATAATAGGGATTATCAAAACTAACATGGAAATTGTTGACAAAATTTCCAATAAAGATGAAGGCGTTTAGAAAAAAATTGGCTTTTAAGACTAAAAGAATGATCGAGTTACTGAGAAGAAACAGAAAGAGCAAATGTATACGGAGATAACTTCCTGGTAGAAAAGAGGTTACGTTCTCAAGAGAAGAGACACCAAGTTTTGATTTTTAAGAGAGTTTGTAGGACAGAAGAAGTTTTACGGCGAAGTAGACGCCTATAGATATAGGAGTAGTATCATGGAATGATCCCTACTCCAACAGAATCTATTGCACTCGAAATTGAAGAGGAAGAGTAAAAGAAATCTAAAAGTTTCGCGTCTATGAATATAAATGGAAGGACAGGAAGTAAAGCCAAATTGGGTCTAGTCCAGAATGAACCTAAACAACTCCATAGATGTAAAGAAAACAATTTTTTCTTTTTTTTAGTGCAACGGGAAAAAACTATTTTCAAAAAATGTATAGGATACGAAACCTATATCCCCATTCGTACCGAAACGATGAAATAACCAAATAAAAGTATTCGATGATGGTTGAATATCATGATTGGTATCATGCCGGTAGGGTGAGCAGTAGGCCTATCTCGTTTGATATTATACATCTCCGCTATATACTAAAGAGCAAGTGGATGGATATATATATATATATATATATATATATATATATATATATATATATATATATACATGCATATACATATATATACAGTATATATATATATATATATATATATATATATATATATATATATATATATATATATATATCGTTACTAGATAAACTACAACACTAGTTAGAAATTGGAAAAGCAGGATGGTATAAGCCCAGGGGCTCCGACACACGCGCACACACACACACACACACACACACACACACACACACACATATATATATATATATATATATATATATATATATATATATATATATATATATATATATATATATCATTACTAGGTGAACTATAATATAACCCTAGTTGGAAAGACAGGATGCTATAAGCCGAAGGGCTCCAATAGGGAAAAATGGTCCAGTGAGGAAAGGGAAAAGGAAATAAATACACTACAATATAAATAAAATATTTCAAGAACAGTAACCACATTAAAATATATCTATCATATATGAGCTATTAAACCTTAAAAACAGAGTATTAGAAATAAGATAGAATAGTGTGCCCGAGTGGGTCATGAAGCAAGAAAGCTCTACCACAAGACAGTTGAAGTCCATGGTACAGTGGCTATGGCACTATATATATATATATATATATATATATATATATATATATATATATATATATATATATATATATATATATATATATATATATATATATATATATATATATATATACAGTATATATATATATATATATATATATCCGATCACACCCAGCTCTCCCCATCGCTCGGATATTGGGGAGAGGGAATAGTCATACCCTGGTGAGAGATGATTGCGTTGAGATTGTGTCTGCATATGTAACTAAATATTTAGCCTTAATTTTTGACGGGTCTCGTACACTAGTTTTAAGAGAATGATGAATTTCACTTTTCTTCTTCTTCTTCTTAGCTATAAACTACGATATCGACAATATTGTAGTTTAAAGCTAAGAAGTGAGAGAGAGAGAGAGAGAGAGAGAGAGAGAGAGAGAGAGAGAGAGAGAGAGAGAGAGAGAGAACTTAATGACTTACACAATACATCTATTCAGACTCTTAAGAAAGTTTTTAGAGATAAGTATACTACAACAACAATGGAGAGGCAATCAAATCCAAATTATCTTTTAAGCGTTTCGTTTCTCATACCTACTATGGGTTTCACAGACAGTGCAAGTGCGATTTTTTGCAATTATTCTGTAACGAACACTCATATCAGTACGAGATTTTACTATAGTGTATTACACCCAGTAAGGAAATTTATAGGAGTATCATGAATCATTTATTGTAAATAATAAAGACATTTGTACCTATACCAAGAGGCAAAACTCATTAGCCAAGCAAGAAAACGAACACCAGGTTGGAAGAGCTCCGCCTGCCTACAACCCCCTTCACCTCCAACCCCCATTTTCTTCCTCCCCTCTCCTTTCTTCCCTCACCTGCCCTACGTCTTTCCTTCTCTCTTTCTCTCTCTCTGAATGTTGCTTTGATTTAAACATATTTTTTTATGATTTTTTTTCTATCAATCTAATAATTATTTACATAACCAATACCATAGAGAGAGAGAGAGAGAGAGAGAGAGAGAGAGAGAGAGAGAGAGAGAGAGAGAGAGAGAGAGAGAGATGAGCAAACCAGTGAATGAAGCAGTCAGTCATCTGATAGGTAACAACCGATTGAATTGTTCCATATCTACAACCATAAATATTATAATTAGATAAGATAGATAGATAGATAGAGTGCTTGATATAAAAAAAAACATACAAAATAAGTTGCAACTTAAGCTAAATTTACCTTCTCAGAAAGAGAGCATGAAGGGAAGGGAAAGAACGGAGAGGGATGGATGGCGTGGAGGTGGAGAGAGATAGCTTGAAGCAGGGGGAGAGCAGGTGAGGGATGAAAGGAGAGGGAGGGAGGGGGTGGAGGTAGAGGTTCTGTATATTATTGTTCGGTTTTGTGACTGGATGATTGAGATTTTGCCCTTTGGCATAGGGGCAAGTGTCTTTATAATTAATAATTAACGATTCATTATACCCCTATAAATTTCCTCACTGGGTGTAATACCCTATAGCAACATTTCGTATTGATACGACTGTTCGTTACAGAATAATTGCAAAAAATCGCACTTGCACTGTCTGTGAAACCCATAGTAAATAAGAAATTTGTTAAGATAATAGCATACTATGAAAATTTCCATTTAAATTATGAGATGGGACAGTTTGTTCGGTCAAAGATTTTCAGCTATCCATTAAGGAGTGTTAATCTATGTATGTATATATGTACGTTTGTATTATCATTATTATTATCATTAATAATACTATAATTATAATAATGATAATAATAATAATAATAATAATAATAATAATAATAATAATAATAATAATAATAATAATAATTATTATTATTATTATTATTATTATTATTATTATTATTATTATTATTACAAGCTAAGCTATAACCCTAGTGGGAAAAATAGGATGCTATAAGTCTAAGGGCTCCAACGGGGAAAAATGACCCAGTGAGGAAAGCAAATTAACAAATAAATTAACTACTTAGTTTCATCTTAGATAGTTAAATTTTTTTTTTACTTGCGAAGGTTTAACCCTACACATCAAGGAAACCACCCCGAAACTATCAAGGTATTTAGATTCCAACTACTTTTTATGACTTTTGTAGCCCTGTTGATAACTACAATTTGCATCTACTGAAATAAGTGACAAATGTACAGTTGTACATTACAAAATTATATACATAACAATTCAAAGTAAAAAAAATCATGACATCCTTGCTAAATAACATAATTATTAATGGTTTACATTGTTGATTAGTGATAAAACACATTATCCATTAACAGTAAGTACACCCACCCCTATGAATATGCCTCTTTGCCTAAAGAAATGTACTGTTTCCACTTATGCTACTAAATCTACATTGTTTTACAGACACTAGAACCAGTATTTCAAAAATTATATTAATGGAGTTCTATTATGACACTAATGATACAAAGATGATATATAATTCAATTTAAGGACTGGATTAAGATTAATTTTGAAAATTTTGAAGTTGCTGATATTTTTCTTTCTGCGTCGATCCTAGATTAAAAAAAATACTACTGGTATCAATTTTTATTTTCGAATTTGGGTAATTAATCAATTCGGATAGAAAAATCTAGGAAAATCTTCTCTGA
>NC_090731.1:144841563-144846563 GCF_036898095.1 Palaemon carinicauda
TGCCTGCGTGTGCGTAAGAAGGATCAGTAACAGATCAGGAAAAGCGCTTATAAAGAATTCTCCTAGCAATACAAATGTACTTATAACAAAGCCAATGCCTAAAAACTCCTGCGAATAATTGTGATTTGGTTAAAGTGCCAAATCTCATAAAATAAATTAGAAATTAAAAACATGCATTATTGTAAGTTACGTTTAAAATTGCAGTATAATTTTTGTTCATACAACAGATGAAAATCGTAAAATTCTTTTGGAAATGTTTTCATTGCAATAAATATTCATTGGTAGTTGTAATAATGTTGATAATTTTAGTGATATAAATAATAATAATTTTGATAATTTCAATAATGATAGTAATTTTAATAGTTTTTCACTAATCAAAAATTTTGTCTAAATATTGTTGATATAGACACAGTATAACATTTGTGAATTATTTAACCAAATAAATTTACCAAAAAAAAAAAAAATAAATAAATAAATAAGTAAAATGTAAAAACACACCTACATTATGAAAGGTACCAATAAAAGTAAAATCCTGAAAACTGTATAAGACTTAGGGTTGCAAAAGCATCTTTAGTTGTTTTTATAACAAATATTTTATGAGGGAATTAAAAATACTACCGCTTCTTGTAGTAAATATAATTTTTAGTTCCATAATCCCATTCCTGACTCGCCTAAACCATACGTGAATATGGTGGTATCTTAACCATGAATCCCTTTCTGAGTGGGGATACCTTAACGTGGTGGAAAGCTCTGAATATCGCCATGATCATCAAAGCTGAACTAGTGAGGGACACCCATACTAGGTTAAATATGGTTTGCTGTGTGTGAGCAGACTAAAATCTCCCACCATCACCAAAACACAGTTACGAACGTGGTGATGAAATCACGCCAAACCCTAGATATGAATAAAATCATGTATGAGGCCTTTATCCGACACTGAATTAGAAACAGCGGTATTTGTTGTTGTAGTAACAATGAATATGCTTATACTGAGTTGTTTTCAACGCAATATCCACATGGATTGCATGCACTAGTTAGTTATTTATAAAAGTTTCGCAGTGGAATGTTTTATTACCAACAAATGGTTTACTGTAATTTTACCATTGTAATTTCAACCGGAATACTGCATTTCATTTGTACGTAATTGTCCCTTTTGAATAATTCAAATTTTGCTTTATATAGCGCTTGTACAGTAGGTGGAAAGTCATAGGAAATTAACATCCATAGTAGATCGCTTAAATACAGTTTTCTCATTACCTAAAATTAATCTTTCCGAATAAAATAGCTGGTTTCCTGTTCATAAAGAAGTTTTAACATAATATACGAGTTTTAAAGTATATTAACAAATATTTTTCGTCAATATATTTTTTATTTTTGGATACATCATCATCAACATCATCATCTCCTACGCCTATTGACGCAATGAGCCTCGGTTAGATTTCGCCAGTCGTCTCTATCGTGAGCTTTTAAATGAATACTTCTTCATTCATCAGCTTCCACTTCACTCCTCACAGTCCTCCGCCATTTAGGCCCGAGTCTTCCCACTCTTCTAGTGTCTTATGAAGCCCAGTTAAAAGTTTAGTAAACCTTTTTTTATAAATAGTGCAAATTAATGTCCCTTTTAGTGTAGTACTTCGAACATTTAAATCTGGATGCAATTTGTTTATCTATTATACAGGGTGTTATTCCTCAAATATATTGCATGGCGTAATCATCATCCAGAGAGAGAGAGAGAGAGAGAGAGAGAGAGAGAGACTTCAATAGCCTTAATAAATAAAACATTTAGTACCTGTCGAAGTAGAAACAATAAAAATCCATAGTTATTACCTAAATATACATAACATTCACAAAATGGTTGATAAAGATTGATTGGTTGATTTTGAGCTTTCTTGCATCCTGACATCGTGCTGACAAATTCCTATATTAACCTTCCATGGAAATTCATGCGATCTCCTCAACAGGTCAATTGCAAATGCGGAAGCATAAAGCAAGAGTTCTTGAGAAGTCGCAGTCAAACATTCAGGCAGTGACAGGACGAACCCGCCTACGCCATCAATCATCTTGCTCTGACTGTCACGAGGTTCAACCTCAGATTACGACCAGCATTCTTTTAAAAGCCACTGGATAAGAGGCAACGTTGCAAGATATGCCATTAGTGTCACTCTTACCAAAATTTGACATTTCTTTTATATCTCCCTGTTCCTCAAAGTTGACCTACGAGTACATAATCGTTATTTGCATAATGGTAGTATTTTTTCATAATTGGTTATTCAATTTTTTTTTACGTCTATTGTATAATTTCTTATGTTAAACTTATTGGTACTGAAATGTTTATCCGTCAATTTAAGAAGTAATAAAAAATCGAAATATATAAAATAGTTGAGAGTTTGCAAGGATTTATCATGCGTCTCTATAATTTATTTAAATCATTTATTATTGTATGAAGAAAATCATGAAGGTATGAAAGAAAACTAGTACAGTATATTTATGTGAAGAAAGGTGAATATTCTGGCACTTAGCAGGTAAACGAAGATGGTGTATAATGCAGGAAATAGACGAAGGAAAAATAAATAGGCCTAAGGTAGCTGAAAGTTGCACAGCTGTGAGATTCTGGGGAGAGACAAAAGAAATCTAAATTTTAGTTGAGGGTGACAGTGGTTAGACTGATAATAATGCAAATACCAAGTATTTGTGTATTTAACAAAGGGATGGTAACTGATTTTGGAGAGTATTAATACCTGCATACCCAAATTTTCGATACGTCAAGCATGATCGTGCTAGGTGACTTGAATGCAAAAGTCAATGACAGTAAAAAATATCGCATATGTACAAAGTTTCTAGAATGTAATGAATTGAAAAGCGACCAGACTCTTATGTAAGAACATTAATAAGTAATCTTAGAAATGGGTAAAATAGGAAAGAATTAGCAGAATTACATGTTAATAGAGAATGAAAGTGAAACTAAGTTCAATAAAGAAACTGTTAGAAGAGGATTGACTGCTGTTTTACCTGATCATCATTTGCTTATAATAAAAAAGATATGATGGGGAACATTACAAAATACATATTGATATTTGGTTGGACCCTTATCCCTGAATTTTACTGAAACAACCCCATGTTTACTTTATTCTATACAAGGGTTTTTCATTTTTTACTTATTTTCTATTCTTGGTCTTCATCAAATTGTAATAGATTTCCCATAGAACCAACCTCTCAGCCATATGTCTCATCTATCAACGTAACTGGAAGCATAATACAAACGTTCCCCCAACAGTTCGTAAGAGGGGAACTGGATAGTGAGTAACCAGAGGAAATGTATGGGCCCATTACCCTTATGGAAATGGCTCCATCTATTTGGGGAACACCAGCTGTTCCCGCAGTTGAATTGCCATTAGTTCTGCGTCGACACGCAAGAAATAATTTCAATGATATACTGTGTTCGTTTGCATGTCCCTACTTTTTTTTTAATATATTTATTTCATCGTTCTGGAAATAGTTCCTCTTATTAATTCACCTGATAGTAAACTCTTACTGATATGTTAAATAACATAACGAAAGTGAACGAAACCACTCCCATGTTTATTCTTGCTCTTTAGCAAACGACCGGTTTAATATCATAATAATTCATAATACTCAGTATTTGAAGACAGATTTCAGATCGTTATCTATGAAATTTGTAGTTATAATTATCACTCGTGTTAAGTCAAGAGGATCTCAAAATTATTGTTATTTTAATGAGTTTTTGTTGTATAATTCTTATTGTTTTTCATTCATAAACAATATCTTTGAGAAAGAAATATGAAATAGACGTTTGATAATATACAATATATATATGCGAATAATAACACAAAAAGCTTAGGAGTCAATAATGATATTTACTCACATTTATATATTTTATCTACCAGTGATTTATTACCAAAATTTAATAGATTAATGTAAAATATATCAATTGCATATGATTATTAAAATGTATCTTGAATACATTTAATATTTTGTTTATTCAGATAGATAACGTTACCTCTTGCAAACAGGCACTCCAACACACGCATGCAGGCACACACCAACCACCCCAAATCCTCAGTATTATGAAAAATAGCCCTTCATTAATCACCTCTTTAAGCACATCACTTAATGCTTGGTCGTATGACCGGAGATCGAAGCAAAAGGGAAATTAACCAACAGATGATAAAAACACAGCCATTCCGAGTGATAGAGAATATCTCGTTGCTCGAGAATATTCAATTCAGAAATGCTCGGCCATTTGCCATTTTGGCGTCTCTGCTCTATCACAGCGACATCTCTATCTGAGCGAGATAGCTTCTAGCTTGTACTATTTATCATCTGGAAGAGTCAATACAGCAGTTACAAAAAACTACAGGCTGGGGGATAGCGCAATCAGAAACATCTTGAGTAATGATTTATGTAAGATGTGTTTCATTACTTTATAAGCAAATATCCTTTTGTTCCGCTAGGGAAAGTAGTGAAAATAAAAAAAAAAAAAAATAAAACATCAAATGCCCATATTTTCAATATTCATTTTGAGAGATGCTGGAATTTGATGATTACTTTAAAACCCCGTCTGAGTCGTGATACCTTAAGGTGGTGAAAAGGTTTGTGTATCGCCAAAGCTGTACTAGTCAGGAAAACCCATACTAAATTGTTTTTTTTTTTTTTGTGAGCCATCAGACGAAAATCTCCCGCCATCACCAATCCGTACCGGCCACCGTGGTGATGAAAATTGGCCAAACTCCAGACATAAATAAGGACATATTTCAGGCCTTTGTCCTAAAGTGGATTAGAAAAGACTGTTTGTTTGTTTGTTAATTTGAGTGATCATAAGCCATAAAATATCCAGACAATGATGATCCTTATGAGTTTTCAGATGAGTTAAGGTCAATCTGCTATATTCTTCATCCTTTTAGCAAGACTAGGCATAGACTCAAGTCTAAATATTTGAAGTGAAAGTATCATTTGGATATAAATACTCCTTTATCACTATT
>NC_090731.1:144854063-144866563 GCF_036898095.1 Palaemon carinicauda
GTATAATTTCTTATATAAAACTTACTGGTACTGAGCTGTTTATCAGTCAATTTAAGAAGTAATTAAAGATCAAAATATACAGAATAGTTGAAAGTTTGTAAGGATTTATTGTTTCTCTATACTTTATTTCAAGCATTTATGATTGTATAAAGAAAATTATGGAGGTATATAAGAAAACTAACATATTTATAGTGAGAAAGCTGAATATTGTGGCACCTAGTAGGTAAAAGAGGATAGTGTATAAGGCAGGAAATAGACGAAGGAAAATTATTATGTCTAGGGTAGTTGAAAGTTGCACAGCTATGAGGGCAAACCAAAAAAAAAATCTATATGTTAGTTGAGGATGATAGTGGTTAGACTGATAATAATGCAAATAAGAAGCATTTGTGTATTTAGCTAAGGGATGGTAAATAATGAAGTAAATGGAATTTGATTTTGCATAGTCTTAGTCCGTGCATTAAAAAATTTTGGTTACATAAAAGCATGATCGTGCTTGGTGACTTGAATCCAATAGTGAATGACAGAAAAAATTGGCATATGTACAATGCTTCTAGAATGTAATAGATTGAAAAGCAACACGGCTGTTATGTAAGAAAATTTAAAAGGATTCTTAGAAATTCGTAAAATAAGAAAAGAAATAGTTGAATTATATGTTAATAGAGAATGGAAGTGAAACTAAATTCATAAGGGAAACTGTTAGAAAAGGATTGACTGCTGTTATATCTGATTCTCATTTGCATATAATAAAAAAAGGTTTGATGGGAAACATTAGAAAATCCATATTGATATTCGATTTTACCCTTATACCTGAATTTTAATGAAACTCTCCCATGTTTACTTCATTCTATACTAAAGTTGTTTACTTGTTTTCTATTTATGGTCTTTATCAAATTATTATAGATTTCCCATAGAACCAACCTCTCAGCCATATGTCTCATCTGTCAGCGTAGCTGGAAGCATAATACAAACGTTGCCAGAGAGTTCGTAAGAGGGGAACTGGATAGTGAGTAACCAGAGGAAATGTATGGGTCCATTACCCTTAAGGAAATGGCTCCATCTATTTGGGGAACACCGGCTGTTTCCGCAGTTGAATTGCCATTAGTTCTGCGTCGACACGCAAGAAATAAGTTCAATGATATACTGTGTTCGTTTACATGTCCCTACTTTTTCAATATATATTTTTCCCCGTTCTGGAAATTACTGAAGGATATATTAACTCATATATAAGCAGTTGCATTATTAGTTATATGGAGTGATCTTAGCATATTGTTTTTAGAATATTCCTTTTAAATGTTCATTATTTATATCCCTATTTATTTTCCTCATTGGTCTATTTTTCTCTGCTGGAGCCCTTGGGCTTATAGCACCTTGCTTTTCCAACTAGGGTCGTAGCTTAGCAAGTAGTAGTAGTAGTAATAGTAGTAGTAATAATAATAATAATAATAATAATAATAATAATAATAATAATAATGATAATAATAATAATAGTAATATTGGGTATATATTTTCTCCTGTTCTATGAATTAGTGAAGCATATAAACTCGTAGTTAACTAGTTGCTTCTTTATCAATTATATGGAGTGATCCTTGTTTAAACATCCCTTCATATTAATCTATATTATGTTACATTTTCTATATGATTTTTCTATTTCATCAAATGGTAAACCATAATGTATTGGTAGTAATATCTTTAGGAACGACAGGTTAACTATATATTTGAAAAATAAAAAAAGTTCATTACAATTATTCCAGAAGATGCATGCCACGTATAAGGGTGACCAATACCTGGAGAAACCACATTGCGATGTTCAGTTGAACGCATTACGAAAGCTCAGTTCTTTCAAGCAATAATGTAGAGAATACAAGCGCTACATCATGCACCAGTATACATTGTCCTCTTAGAGCACACATTCGTGCGAAATATCCTAACCTTGATTACTCAGACATTGTAAACTTGTTGAATGAAGGAAGCCCAATAGATTTTTGTAATTGTGTATATGAAATCCTGGATTGCTATAAGAACTATTTATAATAAATAGATTTGGAGTCGTTTTATTATGTTATTAATCGGAATTTGTTTGCTTGTTTATATATTTTTTGTCGACATAATATTTTTTTTAAAGCAAATCTGTCTTGTGCAAGAGTATTATATACAATTTATATAGTAAATGATGTATCTATACTTGTTAAGTTTTGTAATATCAAGTAAATAAAGTAATAAAAATACAAATGATCTACAGCACACACGTGAATGATCGTGGGAAAGAGCCATAAATGCTCTCTGCTTTCACACGTTCACATAAAAAACGTAACGAGGGGAATGAACGGAATGTTCACAAGTGCAATGAACGTATTGCGTGGTGGTAGGACTCATGCATGACAGTAATGAGAAAGGTATTGAGACATTAATACTAATAGTTGCAGAATGAAAGCAATGTTTATACACATAAATATATATATATATATATATATATATATATATATATATATATATATATATATATATATATATATATATATATATGTACACACACACACATATATATATAAATATATATATATATATATATATATATATATATATATATATATATATATATATATATATATATATATATATATATATATATAATGTGTGTGCGAGTGTGTGTGTATTTGTGTTAATGGTTGCATGCGTGTATGTATATATACGTATAAATATACTGTATACATATACATATATATATATATATATATATATATATATATATATATATATATATATATATATATAAGGTTATTCCTATATACAGCAGTCTTTAAAGTTCAAAGAGATCTAGAAAATAGCGTTTCTATGAGGAAAATGTCATCTTCACTCCCACCAAGAATGCATGAGTGCTTTAGTTGGTTCATATTCACCCAAATATTTATTAGTTCTTCTTATTAAATTAATTCAACAGGTGGAAAGCTCTTATTCTTACGTTGAATGACAAAGAAAGTAAACGAAACCACTCCCATGTGTATTCTTGCTCTTTAGTCAGCATTTGAAGACAGATTTCAGATCATTATTTATGTATTTCGTAGTTATACTTATCGCTCGTGTTCGGTCAAGAGGATTTTGAAATTATCTTTGCTATCAAGAGCTTTTAGCTGTATAATTTTGTTTATTTTTCATTCATAAACAATATCTTTTAAAATATAATATGAAATAGATGTTTGCTATTACACAATTTATATGTGAATATTGACACAAAGCTTAGGAGCCACAATTAATATCTACTCATATTTACATATTTCATCTAACAGTGCTTTATTATCAAAATCTAATAAATTGATATATCATATATCTATTGCATATGATTATTAAAATGTATCTTGAATACATTTAATATTTTATATATTTAGATAGATAACGTTTACTCTTGTAAACAGGGACTCCAACACACGCATGCGCAAACACAGACGACCCAAAAACTTTGGTATTATGAAAAATAGCCCTTCATTAATCACCTCTTTAAGCACATCACTTATGCTTGGTCGTATGACCGGAGATCGAAGCAAAAGGGAAATTAATCAACAGATGATAAACATATAGCTCGGGATTATTCTATTCAGAAATGGTCGGCCATTTACAATTTTGGCGTCTCTCCTCTATCACAGTGACATCTCTATCTGAGCGAGATAGCTTCTAGCATGTACTATTTATCATCTGGTAGAGTCAATACAGCAGTTACAAAAACTACAGGCTAGTGGATAGCGCTATCAGAAACATCTTGAGTAATGCCTTGTGTAATATGTGTTTGATTACTTTATAAACAAATATCTTTGTTCGGCTAGGGAACGTAGTGAAAACAAAGCAGGATCAAATGACCATATTTTCATTATTTGTTTTGAGAGATACTGGAATTTGATGATTACTTTAAAACCCCGTTTGAGTGGTGATACCTTAAGGTAGTGAAACGGTTTACATATCGCCAAAGCTGTAATAGTCAGGAACACCCACACTAAGTTTTTTTTTTTTTGTGTGTGTGTGTGTGTGTGTGTGTGTGTGTGTGTGTGTGTGTGTGTGTGTGTGTGTGTGTGTGTGTGAGAGAGAGAGAGAGCGACCAGACGAAAATCTCCTACCATCACCAATCCACACTGGCCAGCGTGGTGATGAAAACTTGCCAAACTCCAGACTGAATTGACATGACTGAGGTCTTTGTCGAGCAGTGGACTAAAATGACTGTATTCGTTGTTGTTGTTTGTTAATTTGAGTGATCACAAGCCTTAAGACATCCAGACAAAAATTATCCTTATCAGTTTTCAGTTTGTATTTAGGGTCATCTGCTATATTCTTCATCTGAATAGCAAGATTGAGCATAGACTCAAGACTAAATATTTGAAGTGAAAGTATGACTTGGATACAAATACTACTTTATCACTATTAGGTGTCTCTAGTTCCACTTTTTTTTTTGGCGTCTATCTTCGGAGTCACTGAACTGAGTGGTAAGCAAAATAAAGAAAAGGCTACTCTCAAGAAAAATAATATCTGTATCAATCTCAGATCATGTAATATTAATAAAAAAAATGCAACACTTAAGCCCTTCTTACTCTTAACCCTATGAATAGTTATAAATTTCACTCAAAAAATCTTAAAAAAACAAAAATTATTTTAATTTTCGAAGTACTGCATGAAAAATATATTCTATAAACATCTTTAAAAATCCAGAGATTTTAACGCATGTATTTTCCACGTTATGTTAATGAATTAATTACTTAGTGGGTCTCGGTTTGTGCGAACTTCCAAGGCGTTATTTTTCCTAATTATGCGGGATATGTGTTACGACCCTCAACATTTTTTACAGAGTTGTTTGTAGCCTTTAACATCGTGGTTTTAATCAAGTTTCGGTAAGATAGGAAATAATTTTTTCCTCTCACTGTCTAATAAAATTACTTTTTAGTTTTTTCTCTTTTTTTTTTTGAGATTTTCTGCTTATAGTCCAGCGGAGTTTCTGTATATTCACCGATGTAATTTATATGATTATATCTTTTCCTCTGATCTTTTCCATATCTGTTTCTCTGTCTTCTTCTTTGGTATACATTTTCAAAACCATCGTTACTGTCCTCCCTTCAGTTGAAATGGATATCCTTTATTGGCCCATTGCCTTGCATGCGAAGTTGGCTTCCACTTGATAACCAATTTTAGACATTCTATCTTTAGTGCTATGGGATTTATAAGTCATTCTATATACATTATATATATTCATATGCATGTTTTTATTATCCTTATTGTTCAGTGTGATGAAACATTTTTATTGTTTTTAATATTATTCATAGATTTCGCCAGTGTCGTCTGATGCATTGCAGTGTTCGTGGACTACATGTCAATATTCAAGATTTTACAGTTTCTTCCAGACAGTAGGATATTCTATTATGCTTAGAAATTTGGGCTTCTCAAATGAGGCATTCATCTGGGCTCCTTATTAAAGGTTTTAAGATACCAATATCTTTGAAACGGGATGCCATTTCTAGGGCAAGGGGAATGACGGTGTATATCAGGACTAAGTACGTTGCTTCTCTTGTCCTGCTACGAATATTGATGCCATAATATTCAGGTAATAAAAGACCTTGCGGTCTTCTAAATTTCTTATTTCTGATCTAAATATTAATCTGTCGTTCAATTGGTATTTTTATGAATGTTAGGTGAGGTTTTTCATAATTCTGACCATCCTTTACATTTAGGCTACATCTTTGCAGACTGTATCATTCAGCACATGATACAAGGTATGCAGTTAATTCTAACAGGCATGCCTTATCCATTATGAGGCTCATTACTACGCAGTATTTTAGAAGCTTTATACTAGCTGTGACCAGATAGTGGAATGATCTTCCTAATCAGGCAGTTGAATCGGTGGAACTTCGAAAGTCCAAACTTGATAAAAATGCTTTTATGTTGCACATAGTTTATAAATGACAGATATATGCCAACATTGTTACTGATCTTGAAATACCCTATATTATTTATTCATTAATACTCATGATGTTTATCTACTTTTCTTATTTCCTTTCCTAACTGGGCAATTTTTTCCTTGTTGGAGTTCTTGGGCTTATAGCAACCTGTTTTTCCAATGGTGTGGCTTAGGTAGTAATGATATATAAATAAATTATATATATATATATATATATATATATATATATATATATATATATGTTTATATATATATATAATTTTATATATATATTCAATAATACTGTTTATATATATATATATATATATATATATATATATATATATATATATATATACATATATATATATATATATATATATATATATATATATATATACACACACACACATATATATATATATATATATATATATATATATATATATATATATATATATATATATATACAGTATATATATATATATATATATATATATATATATATATATATATATGTATTTATGTATGTATATATATATATATATATATATATATATATATATATATATATATATATATATATATATATATATATATATATGATCTAAGGCATATTTGTAAATTCACCTACAAATGGCTGTAGAAACTAGAAAGGAAAGTATGACTCCGAAACAGGAAAAATTGCTCACAGCAAATGTGTATAATCTATAATGTATAACAAACTTGAACTTATTCAGCCGTAAGGGAATGTTAACATAAGGCTACAGCGTCGTACACGTTATATTTGTAAAACTCTTTCCCGGAAATATCAAGGCTGACTTGAATACAGAATTAGGTTTCGTACGCATAAAACATTCTTAACTTTAGCTTGCTTTAATCAACAAAGGTCCTCTTCTTCTTTAGCATCTCCAGTGATCACATACTCTAAACAAACAGACATTCAATATTTATGAAGAGGCAGCTTCTGGATTATTTGTGCCCCTCACAGTTAAGGTAAATTAAGAATAACATCCGTTGTTTGCTTTGTACATGTTTCGACTTTCTTTAGACTGCTGTAATATGGAGGGAGAATTATGATTCAGAGGGAAATTACATCTGTTCTAACACCCGGCTTACAAAAGGAGCAATGTTATTTTCTTTTATTATTCATGTAATTAGGAAAAGTGCTATAGGCCCTACGTTTTAGAAAACGTTATTGCTATTACTATTCTAGCAGCTTAAAGTAACCAAAGTATCAGAACTAAATTGTTTCAATAAACATCTAAAAAATAAGAAGCATCTACTACAATCTATCAAAAGTACAACTCAAGAAATTACAAAACATAATAAACAGAGGAGGAAGACATAAAAGGTGTCCCACCTCGAGAAAGGATCACTCCTATACTAATTGATCTACACTGGCTGCCGATTGAATTTAAAATACGTAAAATAACCCACCAAATTATCAGAGCCGGTCGTCCAAAATATCTTAGAGAATTGCTACAATATTGTGCTGCCAACAAATCGTCCTGATACAAGAATAGTTATAGATGGTTTCAAACTACCAGAACGTAGATACATGTCTACTGTGGGCTCTAAAGCCTTAAATATGTGGCCCCGAGACCATACAATAGGCTCCCACGAGACATCCGAATAATTGAAGATATTACGACTTTGGAGAGGAAACTGAAGACCTTATTTTGTGTGTTTTGACAGTGATGATCAAACAGTAAGCGAACAGTACGTATTGTGAAATGCTAAATGCTCCCAAATGAACATCATAAAACAGCAGTGGAGGTCCTGTAGAGATTAGGGTTCCCCGTCTGTACAGGACCAGATAAGCAGCCGTTAAAATAAAAAATTAAAATGAATAAACTACTCTGGAATCGAAATGAAATTCGATGAATTAATACTGAAAAAGAGGCGGATTCTGTCTGCCTACCCAGAAACTGAAGTTATGCAGTAGGTTTAATATCGTCTTTTTATCATGCAAATGAGTTCATTCTTTTTTGGGGTTCTCCTGATTTTGTGAACTTTTAACGTGTTGTATTTTCTAATTATTTCATGAATACATTTTAGCCTGAATTTCTGTGGTGTGTTTATTTTTTCTTAACGAGAATTACAGAATCTTTAGCTTCGTGGATTTACGATGCATAAAAAATGTGATTTCATGGATTTACTTTTCATAGAAAAACGTGGATTTTTTGCAATTATATTTGGAGTTCTTCAGTGTTTTTTTCTTTTAGTGATTCATGGTATATCTTTTTTTATATTGTGGTTAATGTTTTCTCTGTCCTATTTCATGAAACAAGGAAAATATGGTAATTTTTATTTTTTATTTGGTAGTTACTTGTCATCCCAGACAGTTACTTTAGTTATTGGCTCCCGGATATATTTCTCCGTCAATCTATTTACTGAACTAGCCAAAACGCCCGGCATTCATACCATTCGGGACCAGTAATATTCTGAAACTGAAATGAACCTTTCCGAGTCTGGTAACGCTTCAGAAACTAGCAATATTCTGGCTGCTTTCTAGGCGAAAAACATTGCAAAAATATTAAGATATTTTTACAGAATTTTGCGCATTTAAAAGAAAAAAAAATAAGCTTTTAATTAACTTTTCATAAAACATGTACAAACTACAAAAAATAAAAAGTTTACAAAAAAAGCTAAATTACCCTTAGTTATTAAAAGTCATGATCCAATAGTTTCGCCTTATAGACAGCTGAAATATGAAAGACAACATGATATATTTGAAGTTGATGAAGAAAAAATCAATTGGAAAAGAAATTGAAAACTTCAGATATGCCTTTGACCGGGAAACCTGTTTCCTGAGGACTCTTCTCTGTTTTTCCATCCATCAAGTGGGAAATATCTTTGTAAACATTCGAATATTGGCTCGATTCCTCCCATCATGTAAAGTCATTTTTAGGATGGAACAACAAGCCAATAAAGTCACTTATAATTGGTCGAGTTCATTTGAAAAAAAAATATGCTGACATGGCGACTGGAAAATCGCATATTGTGGGATTAATAAACGTGGCATTCCTAAAGGAGATATATATATATATATATATATATATATATATATATATATATATATATATATATATATATATACATACATACTGTATATAATTGTATACAGTATATATATATATATATATATATATATATATATATATATATATATATATATATATATATATATAAATATATATATATATATATATATATATATATATATATATATATATATATATACATACTGTATATAATTGTATACAGTATATATATATATATATATATATATATATATATATATATATATATATATATATATATACATACTGTATATAATTGTATACAGTATATATATATATATATATATATATATATATATATATATATATATATATATATATATATATATATATATATATATATATATGTATGTATGTATGTATATATATGTATGTATGTATATACATATATATATATGTATATATATACATATATATATTTACATATATGTATATATATACATATATATATTTACATATATGTATATATATGCATATATATGTATATATACATATACATATATATATATATATATATATATATATATATATATATATATATATATATATATATATATATATATATACATACAAGTACATACATACATATGTATAAGTACATACACACACACACACACACACACACACACATATATATATATATATATATATATATATATATATATATATATATATATATATATATATATATATATATATATATATATATAGACGGGCTGTTGTTCCCAACTCCTACTTGATTTGCAAAGCAAGGCTATAATATAATGAGATTCCAAAGCATAATAATCTAAATGAGACCCAATGAATATATCATATATTCTATTCCAGATTGAAAAGTATTAGAACACACACATAATATATATATATATATATATATATATATATATATATATATATATATATACATATATATATATATATATATATATATATATATATATATATATATATATATATATATATGAAATATCTTCTAAAAATATTGGCAGCTTAGTATTTGTGTTGAAATATTTTATGACGCAAGAAATATGAGTTGACCCTAATTTCTTTTCCTCTTAGAATCGAGTTCATATTCCTTTGAGAATCGCATCATCTCTTGCTTATAAAAGTTCATCAATTGCTCTTAGAAAAGAGAGCTATGATTATGAAACTAATTAAACGAAACGCTAATTACTAGGATATTAAAAACCAAATCTTTTATAAGAAACACCTTTGACCTTTTATTCTAAAAATAAAAGCAGAGAAATTCTTGAAGTATTCACTAGCGAATTCTCTCTAAAATTTCGACGTACAAAGAACGATCGAAAATGAATACATACTGGCATGCACAATCTTGAACACGTGAAAAATGACTAAAGCAGTTTTCTTCTGTGACTCAGTTTTGAAAGCAAAATTCCTAAATTTATGCAGCCTCTCGGGAATGCTTCCAGAGCTAACGCCGATGTTGAAGCTACTGAATAATTAGGAAGACAATGTTTCTTAATATTCAGACGCAGGTGGAAAAGTCGAAAATATTATGATGTTAGACCTTTACCATCCAAAGTGCCTTGGCTTCGACAATAATATTTTTCAGATACTGAAAGAAATTCGGATTAGGCCATTGTCGCAGTCTACTGGAAACGTCCCTAACTAGCAATTAGTTGGACGAGGGTTCGAGAACCCGTACAAGCGGAACACCACAGGATTTGCAATGCTTGCTTACCAGAATGCATGAAATATCACACATGTTGGGCTGAATATAAATAGAAGAATGACAGAGATGATGAGAACGGAGTATGCAATGGAAGATGAAATATCATTGGAAGGAGAAAGGATTAATGAGGTAGAATCATTTAGGAACTATGATCTCCAATACAGTGTCTTTAGAATTAGAGTTTAGTGAAAGATTGAAAAAAAAGCATATCAGACTATGGCTAGGTTAAGTATAATTTGGAAATCAAATCGCCTGAAATTACATATAAAAATCAGACTATAAATCAGTTAAGTGAGATCGGTGTTACTCTATGCACATGAGTCATGGTGTGCCAATGAAATAATCTCCAAAAGATTTAGTAGATTTGAGAGCAAAGCGCTCAGAAGGATATTGGGGCAGTACAGGATTAATAATGAAACTATAAGAGAGATTATTCGAGTGCCATATGTGGATGAGATCATGATGAGGGGTAGATGGAGATGGTTTGGGCATGTTCTTCGCACTCCCTAAGAGATATTAGTTCACCAAATGGTTCAGCTGGCTACACAAGGCACTAGAAGAGTTGGAAGACCCAGGCCTACATAGCTGAGTACTAGGAAGCACGAAGTAGATGATGAATGGAGAAGTATTGTGTTAAAAGCTCCAGATAGAGACGACTGGCGGAATTCTAACCGAGGCCCTTTGCTGTTATTGAAAAATTATACCAAATACAAGACTTAATATACTCCGAATAGCTAACCAGGTTGCAATATTTTTAAACATGAATAGTTTCCCAAATCAGAATTTTTCAAACAATTTATCAATCAAAACTCCACAGAACATAACAATGTAACACCAAGTTCCTTTGCTTATTTCCAAGATGTTATTAATTACTTATGTAAAATAAGAGCAGTTTCTCGTCAGAAATACTTCAAGGAAGATTTCATTTAAAGTTGTAATAATTGAAGTCGAGTAACTGGAATTGAGCCGGATATTAACAGAACTTGTGTTTGTCGACTTTTGACAAAACTGTGCGAGTGTTTGTGTCTGTGCAGTGTACAGACGCCTCCATCTAATCTCATCTGTTTACCTTAACTTATTTTTAGCCGTTTTCTCTGATGAATTTATATATATATTTTTTTTACCAGACTCCACATCTTCTCCTTGAAATAAAAAATAAAATAATTCCCCATTTATATAAATCTATGTTCGTTTTGCAAATTGTACTGTATGTTAAGTCCATAATGGCTTATTTTCGTTCTATCATTAAAGTAACTAATCTCGTAATGATACATTATACAGCATACACACACTCATATATATATATATGTATATATATATATATATATATATATATATATATATATATATATATATATATATATATATATATATATATATAGGGTGTGTGTGCATTTATATTGCATGGTGCGCAATTGCACGTTGTGCACCTTCCGTTTTATTCTCTTCATATTTTCTTATTAAAAGGAACCCTAAACAAAATTGAAGAGAGATAAAATGGAATATTAATTTTATAATTTTTTTTAATATGTATTTAATCTTCCTAAACATATATTTCCATTTGACGAAACATATGAAAGTGATTTCACAGGAGTATTATCTCTCTATCTCTCTCTCTCTCTCTCTCTCTCTCTCTCTCTCTCTCTCTCTCTCTCTCTCTCTCTCTCTCTCTCTCTCTCTCTGAATATATCATATTTTCTATTACAGATTGAAAAGTATTAGAACACGCACAAAAATATATATATATATATATATATATATATATATATATATATATATATATATATATATATATATATATATATATATATAT
>NC_090731.1:144871563-144874756 GCF_036898095.1 Palaemon carinicauda
AAAGAGGAGAGAGAGAGAGAGAGAGAGAGAGAAGAGAGAGAGAGAGAGAGAGAGAGAGAGAGAGAGAGAGAGAGAGAAAAGTAGATTAAATCCTTGTATTATAATACGTAGAGACACGTATATCTAAAGATATTTAAACGCACTCATGAATGGCAGAGGGCAAAGGACAGTGACACTGCCCTATCAAGCAGGACAATGTCCTAGAGGACAGGCCATATATACATATGATCAGCGCCCAAGAACCCTCTCCACCCTAGCTAAGACCAAGGAGAGACAGGAAATGGCTGCTGACGATTCAGCAGGGTAGACCTATAACCTCGCTAAAATCTCCCATCCATACTTCACAGGGATGGCGAGGTTACAGCGACCAAAGGAACTTAAGAGTTTGAGCGGGACTCGAACCACAGTCAGGCTATCACCAGTCAGGGGACGTTACCACACAGCCACACAGACTACCAAACCCTAAGAAAAAAAAAAAACAGAGAGAGAGAAGAGAGACGAGAGAGATGAGAGAGAGAGAGAGAGAGAGAGAGAGGAGAGAGAGAGAATTTGATTGAATCCTTTTATCATATAATATATAAAACTTGGTGTCCTATTCCTATGATATATTGATAAATTTCTGAAAGATGATATAAAAAGTGAATTACTTAACAGAAAACGCAAATATTAGCATATACTAGAAGCAACTGCACAATAAGTCTAAAGTATTAATTCATATGTAATGTGTAATAGCAGGAAAACGCTTGCAATGAAAACATTTTCCTTCATTCCTTGCATATCATCAAGGATACACCACTTCCATTCTTCCTTAGACCTGATGTTCTAAAACTCACTTTGATGTATATCATTGTTGAAACATCCAACTTCAGGTAAAAAAATGTTGGGAGCTCACAACGTTTATGTGTGATAATGTGATAAAAATGGAATCTTTTATCACGTTGATGTACGTTAACTGAAGTCTCATCCTTTATTCGTTGTTGACTTTTTGTTATGTTTATGCATACTTCAAGAATCCCAATGTTTCTGTTCCATGTTATTTATTTCTTTGATTTAGGAATAATTTCGTAATTCAAATGATAGTTTTTTAAATTTTAGAATAATTTCTAGTTCAAATGATAATATGAGAGAGAGAGAGAGAGAAGAGAGAGAAGAGAGAGAGAGAGAGAGAGAGAGAGAGAGAGAGGTGAGAGAGAGAGAGAGAGAGAGAGAGAGAGAGTATTCACCTTCATTTTTATGAGAAATTCTTGTTAAACGCGCATTACAACACCCTCAATCCTAATTTATAAGATCTTACTTTTTATATACCTCAATTTTGTAATGTTTTTTTATGAAATCATTAAGAAATAATTACGATATCATCACCCTCCTATGAACAAATGCATATTTTTATTGTTGATTCTCTAAAAGATTTGGAGCTATCTGGCCTAACTTATTTGTTAGCAGCCATTGTGATAAGAGGTAAATCTTGAAAGATGGTTGGATAGTGAGTTGGAAGAATTTAGGTGAAAATGGAGCATTTTGCGCAATTTCATAATGGTTTTATTGATCAATTAATAACAAATCTATTGATTTCAAAGCGATATGTTAAATATTATGTGATCCTAAACTGAACCTAAATACCTGGAGCAGCTTGAAAACATACGTTCAAAAGTTAATAATTAATGAAATTAATATAAAATCAATATAATTTATAAAAATTAATGTAATCGATGAAAAGTAACAATAAATTAATTATCATAAACGAATGAAAATACAATTTCCATTCGTAGTTCTCGTCATCCATAGTCATCATCATCATCATCATCATCATCACCAGCGGTAACTAGTCCACTGCAGGACAGAGGGCCTCAGACATGTCATTCCACTCCGTATGTTTATGGTCTTTCTATGCCAGTTTATAGCACCATACCTTTAAGTTCGTCAATTCATCGTCTTCTCTTCCTTCCGCTGCATCTTTTGCAATCTCTAGGGACCCATTCTGTTATTCTTAATGTCCATCTATTGTCTGTCTTTCTCATTATATGTCCTGTCCATTTCCATTTATATTTCTTGCATGTCGTTAGAATATCCTCTACTATAGTTTGCTCTCGTATCCATGTTGCTTGTTTTCTCTTTGTTATTCCCATCATTATTTTTTCCAAAGCTCGTTTTGTTTCAACTAGCTTATGTTCTAAGGCTTTAGTAAGGCTCAAGTTTCTGATGCTTACGGAAATATACTAATCAGAAAATGGAATGATTAAACCAATTTCACCGCCTTTGCTTCACAAAATGTTCTGATTTATTAAAAAAAAAAAAAATAAATAATTAATAAATAAATAAAAAAAAAATAAAAAAAAAATAAAAAAAACAGCTTAATCGCGTAATCATTAAGGTGAGAGGAAAATGAATATTTCCTAATTTCCTACATCAGGACCTTTTCCTTTTGACTTCTCGGTCTTCCTCGCCCCATACACTAACATCAATCGCAAAGGGCGAATCCTTCCCCCGGTTCGCGTCACTAATGCTGTCCTATCGCGTACAAAAAGGAACCTTAGAGTCACACCAAAGGAAAGTGTCAGATCTAAAATCAATATCCTATTAGAAAATTATTCTTTTTATATTTCCTTTTTTTCGAACGTGAGACTTCTGTCGTCGGCGTTAGGAGATTTTGTCTGGCCTCTCTCTCTCTCTCTCTCTCCTCTTCTCTCTCTCTCTCTCTCTCTCTCTCTCTCTCTCTCTCTCACTCTCTCTCTCTCTCATTGTATGCGTGCCTGCGTGCGCGTAATAGGGATCAGTGATAGATTAGGAAAAGTGCTTATAAATAATTCTCCTGAAATACAAATGTACCTATAACAAATCCTATGCCTTAAAATTCCTGCAAATAATTGTGATTTGGTTAAAGTGAAAAATCTCATAAAATAAATTAGAAATGAACAACATGTATTATTGTAAGTTACGCTCAAAATAGCAATAGGATTTTTGTTCATGCAAGAGATGAAGATCGTACAATTCTTTTAGAAATGTCTTCATTGTATTAAATAATATTTAGTAATTGTAATAATATTGATAATTATAATGATTTAAAGGACAATAATTTTGATAATCTTAATAATTTCAATAATAATAATTTCATCAGTTTAGTAATGATAGTAATCTTAATAGTTTTTCAGTAAACAAAATTTCAGTCTAAATATTATCGACATGGGCATTTTAT
>NC_090731.1:144875256-144890256 GCF_036898095.1 Palaemon carinicauda
AGAAAGATTAAAAGTCAATGACAATTCTACTGTCTTTTACCTGTCGAATTCAGGTATTTTGTACTTAGAATTGAAATCAACCCATCTTCACCATTCGTAGCTAATTGGTAGTTTGTTACTTGGCATTCAATTAATGATAAATTTTGCACATTTTTACGTGTTTTTCATATTCAAATAAGCCATATATATTTTTGATATATTAATGTCTGGATTCTCTTAACGACCTCGGGATCAGAGGCCCAGGTGAAATCACACAAAGACAAGAGCTTGGCTCCGGCCGGGAATCGAACCCTGGTCGGCAAGCTTATATAGACAGTGACTAACCCACTTGGCCACGAAGAAAGATTAAAAGTCAATGACAATTCTACTGTACTTATACCTGTCGAATTCAGGTATTTTGTACTTAGAATTGAAATCAACCCATCTCCACCATCGTAGCTAATTGGTAGTTTGCTACTTGGCATTCAATTAATGATAAATTTTGCACATTTTTACGTGTTTTTCATATTCAAATAAGCCATATATATATTTGATATATTAATGTCTGGATTCTCTTAACGACCTCGGGATCAGAGCCCCAGGCGAAATCACACAAAGACAAGAGCTTGGCTCCGGCCGGGAATCGAACCCTGGTCGGCAAGCTTATATAGACAGTGACTAACCCACTTGGCCACGAAGAAAGATTAAAAGTCAATGACAATTCTACTGTACTTATACCTATCGAACTCAGGTATTTTGTACTTAGAATTGAAATCAACCCATCTTCACCATCGTAGCTAATTGGGTAGTTTGTTACTTGGCATTCAATTAATGATAAATTTTGCACATTTTTACGTGTTTTTCATATTCAAATAAGCCATATATATTTTTGATATATTAATGTCTGGATTCTCTTAACGACCTCGGATCAGAGCCCCAGGCGAAATCACACAAAGACAAGAGCTTGGCTCCGGCCGGGAATCGAACCCTGGTCGGCAAGCTTATATAGACAGTGACTAACCCACTTGGCCACGAAGAAAGATTAAAAGTCAATGACAATCTACTGTACTTATATCTCTGTCGAATTCAGGTATTTTGTACTTAGAATTGAAATCAACCCATCTTCACCATCGTAGCTAATTGGTAGTTTGTTACTTGGCATTCAATTAATGATAAATTTTGCACATTTTTACGTGTTTTTTCATATTCAAATAAGCCATATATATTTTTGATATATTAATGTCTGGATTCTCTTAACAACCTCGGGATCAGAGCCCCGGGCAAAATCACACAAAGACAAGAACTTGGCTCCGGCCGGGAATCGAACCCTGGTCGGCAAGCTTATATAGACAGTGACTAACCCACTTGGCCCCGAAGAAAGATTAAAAGTCAATGACAATTCTACTGTACTATACCTGTCGAATTCAGGTATTTTGTACTTAGAATTGAAATCAACCCATCTTCACCATCGTAGCTAATTGGTAGTTTGTTACTTGGCATTCAATTAATGATAAATTTTGCACATTTTTACGTGTTTTTTCATATTCAAATAAGCCATATATATTTTTGATATATTAATGTCTGGATTCTCTTAACGACCTCGTGATCAGAGCCCCAGGCGAAATCACACAAAGACAAGAGCTTGGCTCCGGCCGGGAATCGAACCCTGGTCGGCAGGCTTATATAGACAGTGACTAACCCACTTGGCCACGAAGAAAGATTAAAAGTCAATGACAATTCTACTGTACTTATACCTGTCGAATTCAGGTATTTTGTACTTAGAATTGAAATCAACCCTTCTTCACCATCGTAGCTAATTGGTAGTTTGTTACTTAGCATTCAATTAATGATAAATTTTGCACATTTTTACGTGTTTTTCATATTCAAATAAGCCATATATATTTTTGATATATTAATGTCTGGATTCTCTTAACGACCTCGGGATCAGAGCCCCAGGCGAAATCACACAAAGACAAGAGCTTGGCTCCGGCCGGGAATCGAACCCTGGTCGGCAAGCTTATATAGACAGTGACTAACCCACTTGGCCACGAAGAAAGATTAAAAGTCAATGACAATTCTACTGTACTTATACCTGTCGAATTCAGGTATTTTGTACTTAAAATTGAAATCAACCCATTTTCACCATCGTAGCTAATTGGTAGTTTGTTACTTGGCATTCAATTAATGATAAATTTTGCACATTTTTACGTGTTTTTCATATTCAAATAAGCCATATATATTTTTGATATATTAATGTCTGGATTCTCTTAACGACCTCGGGATCAGAGCCCCAGGCGAAATCACACAAAGACAAGAGCTTGGCTCCGGCCGGGAATCGAACCCTGGTCGGCAAGCTTATATAGACAGTGACTAACCCACTTGGCCACGAAGAAAGATTAAAAGTCAATGACAATTCTACTGTACTTATACCTGTCGAATTCAGGTATTTTGTACTTAGAATTGAAATCAACCCATCTTCACCATCGTAGCTAATTGGTAGTTTGTTACTTGGCATTCAATTAATGATAAATTTTGCACATTTTTACGTGTTTTTCATATTCAAATAAGCCATATATATTTTTAATATATTAATGTCTGGATTCTCTTAACGACCTCGGGATCAGAGCCCCAGGCGAAATCACACAAAGACAGCAGCTTGGCTCCGGCCGGGAATCGAACCCTGGTCGGCAAGCTTATATAGACAGTGACTAACCCACTTGGCCACGAAGAAAGATTAAAAGTCAATGACAATTCTACTGTACTTATACCTGTCGAATTCAGGTATTTTGTACTTAGAATTGAAATCAACCCATCTTCACCATCGTAGCTAATTGGTAGTTTGTTACTTGGCATTCAATTAATGATAAATTTTGCACATTTTTACGTGTTTTTCATATTCAAATAAGCCATATATATTTTTAATATATTAATGTCTGGATTCTCTTAACGACCTCGGGATCAGAGCCCCAGGCAAAATCACACAAAGACAGGAGCTTGGCTCCGGCCGGGAATCGAACCCTGGTCGGCAAGCTTATATAGACAGTGACTAACCCACTTGGCCACGAAGAAAGATTAAAAGTCAATGACAATTCTACTGTACTTATACCTGTCGAATTCAGGTATTTTGTACTTAGAATTGAAATCAACCCATCTTCACCATCGTAGCTAATTGGTAGTTTGTTACTTGGCATTCAATTAATGAAAAATTTTGCACATTTTTACGTGTTTTTCATATTCAAATAAGCCATATATATTTTTGATATATTAATGTCTGGATTCTCTTAACGACCTCGGGATCAGAGCCCCAGGCGAAATCACACAAAGACAAGAGCTTGGCTCCGGCCGGGAATCGAACCCTGGTCGGCAAGCTTATATAGACAGTGACTAACCCACTTGGCCACGAAGAAAGATTAAAAGTCAATGACAATTCTACTGTACTTATACCTGTCGAATTCAGGTATTTTGTACTTAGAATTGAAATCAACCCATCTTCACCATCGTAGCTAATTGGTAGTTTGTTACTTGGCATTCAATTAATGATAAATTTTGCACATTTTTACGTGTTTTTCATATTCAAATAAGCCATATATATATTTGATATATTAATGTCTGGATTCTCTTAACGACCTCGGGATCAGAGCCCCAGGCGAAATCACACAAAGACAAGAGCTTGGCTCCGGCCGGGAATCGAACCCTGGTCGGCAAGCTTATATAGACAGTGACTAACCCACTTGGCCACGAAGAAAGATTAAAAGTCAATGACAATTCTACTGTACTTATACCTGTCGAATTCAGGTATTTTGTACTTAGAATTGAAATCAACCCATCTTCACCATCGTAGCTAATTGGTAGTTTGTTACTTGGCATTCAATTAATGATAAATTTTGCACATTTTTACGTGTTTTTCATATTCAAATAAGCCATATATATTTTTGATATATTAATGTCTGGATTCTCTTAACGACCTCGGGATCAGAGCCCCAGGCGAAATCACACAAAGACAAGAGCTTGGCTCCGGCCGGGAATCGAACCCTGGTCGGCAAGCTTATATAGACAGTGACTAACCCACTTGGCCACGAAGAAAGATTAAAAGTCAATGACAATTCTACTGTACTTATACCTGTCGAATTCAGGTATTTTGTACTTAGAATTGAAATCAACCCATCTTCACCATCGTAGCTAATTGGTAGTTTGTTACTTGGCATTCAATTAATGATAAATTTTGCACATTTTTACGTGTTTTTCATATTCAAATAAGCCATATATATTTTTGATATATTAATGTCTGGATTCTCTTAACGACCTCGGGATCAGAGCCCCAGGCGAAATCACACAAAGACAATAGCTTGGCTCCGGCCGGGAATCGAACCCTGGTCGGCAAGCTTATATAGACAGTGACTAACCCACTTGGCCACGAAGAAAGATTAAAAGTCAATGACAATTCTACTGTACGTATACCTGTCGAATTCAGGTATTTTGTACTTAAAATTGAAATCAAACCATCTTCACCATCGTAGGTAATTGGTAGTTTGTTACTTGGCATTCAATTAATGATAAATTTTGCACATTTTTACGTGTTTTTCATATTCAAATAAGCCATATATATTTTTGATATATTAATGTCTGGATTCTCTTAACGACCTCGGGATCAGAGCCCCAGGCGAAATCACACAAAGACAGCAGCTTGGCTCCGGCCGGGAATCGAACCCTGGTCGGCAAGCTTATATAGACAGTGACTAACCCACTTGGCCACGAAGAAAGATTAAAAGTCAATGACAATTCTACTGTACTTATACCTGTCGAATTCAGGTATTTTGTACTTAGAATTAAAATCAACCCATCTTCACCATCGTAGCTAATTGGTAGTTTGTTACTTGGCATTCAATTAATGATAAATTTTGCACATTTTTACGTGTTTTTCATATTCAAATAAGCCATATATATTTTTGATATATTAATGTCTGGATTCTCTTAACGACCTCGGGATCAGAGCCCCAGGCGAAATCACACAAAGACAGGAGCTTGGCTCCGGCCGGGAATCGAACCCTGGTCGGCAAGCTTATATAGACAGTGACTAACCCACTTGGCCACGAAGAAAGATTAAAAGTCAATGACAATTCTACTGTACTTATACCTGTCGAATTCAGGTATTTTGTACTTAGAATTGAAATCAACCCATCTTCACCATCGTAGCTAATTGGTAGTTTGTTACTTGGCATTCAATTAATGATAAATTTTGCACATTTTTACGTGTTTTTCATATTCAAATAAGCCATATATATTTTTGATATATTAATGTCTGGATTCTCTTAACGACCTCGGGATCAGAGCCCCAGGCGAAATCACACAAAGACAAGAGCTTGGCTCCGGCCTGGAATCGAACCCTGGTCGGCAAGCTTATATAGACAGTGACTAACCCACTTGGCCACGAAGAAAGATTAAAAGTCAATGACAATTCTACTGTACTTATACCTGTCGAATTCAGGTATTTTGTACTTAGAATTGAAATCAACCCATATCCACCATCGTAGCTAATTGGTAGTTTGCTACTTGGCATTCAATTAATGATAAATTTTGCACATTTTTACGTGTTTTTCATATTCAAATAAGCCATATATATATTTGATATATTAATGTCTGGATTCTCTTAACGACCTCGGGATCAGAGCCCCAGGCAAAATCACACAAAGACAAGAGCTTGGCTCCGGCCGGGAATCGAACCCTGGTTGGCAAGCTTATATAGACAGTGACTAACCCACTTGGCCACGAAGAAAGATTAAAAGTCAATGACAATTCTACTGTACTTATACCTGTCGAATTCAGGTATTTTGTACTTAGAATTGAAATCAACCCATCTTCACCATCGTAGCTAATTGGTAGTTTGTTACTTGGCATTCAATTAATGATAAATTTTGCACATTTTTACGTGTTTTTCATATTCAAATAAGCCATATATATTTTTGATATATTAATGTCTGGATTCTCTTAACGACCTCGGGATCAGAGCCCCAGGCGAAATCACACAAAGACAAGAGCTTGGCTCCGGCCGGGAATCGAACCCTGGTCGGCAAGCTTATATAGACAGTGACTAACCCACTTGGCCACGAAGAAAGATTAAAAGTCAATGACAATTCTACTGTACTTATACCTGTCGAATTCAGGTATTTTGTACTTAGAATTGAAATCAACCCTTCTTCACCATCGTAGCTAATTGGTAGTTTGTTACTTGGCATTCAATTAATGATAAATTTTGCACATTTTTACGTGTTTTTCATATTCAAATAAGCCATATATATTTTTGATATATTGATGTCTGGATTCTCTTAACGACCTCGGGATCAGAGCCCCAGGCGAAATCACACAAAGACAAGAGCTTGGCTCCGGCCGGGAATCGAACCCTGGTCGGCAAGCTTATATAGACAGTGACTAACCCACTTGGCCACGAAGAAAGATTAAAAGTCAATGACAATTCTACTGCACATATACCTGTCGAATTCAGGTATTTTGTACTTAGAATTGAAATCAAACCATCTTCACCATCGTAGCTAATTGGTAGTTTGTTACTCGGCATTCAATTAATGATAAATTTTGCACATTTTTACGTGTTTTTCTTATTCAAATAAGCCATATATATTTTTGATATATGATTGTCTGGATTCTCTTAACGACCTCGGGATCAGAGCCCCAGGCAAAATCACACAAAGACAAGAGCTTGGCTCCGGCCGGGAATCGAACCCTGGTCGGCAAGCTTATATAGACAGTGACTAACCCACTTGGCCACGAAGAAAGATTAAAAGTCAATGACAATTCTACTGTACTTATACCTGTCGAATTCCGGTATTTTGTACTTAGAATTGAAATCAACCCATCTTCACCATCGTAGCTAATTGTAGTTTGTTACTTGGCATTCAATTAATGATAAATTTTGCACATTTTTAGGTGTTTTTCATATTCAAATAAGCCATATATATTTTTGATATATTAATGTCTGGATTCTCTTAACGACCTCGGGATCAGAGCCCCAGGCGAAATCACACAAAGACAAGAGCTTGGCTCCGGCCGGGAATCGAACCCTGGTCGGCAAGCTTATATAGACAGTGACTAACCCACTTGGCCACGAAGAAAGATTAAAAGTCAATGACAATTCTACTGTACTTATACCTGTCGAATTCAGGTGTTTTGTACTTAGAATTGAAATCAACCCATCTCCACCATCGTAGCTAATTGGTAGTTTGCTACTTGGCATTCAATTAATGATAAATTTTGCACATTTTTACGTGTTTTTCATATTCAAATAAGCCATATATATTTTTGATATATTAATGTCTGGATTCTCTTAACGACCTCGGGATCAGAGCCCCAGGCAAAATCACACAAAGACAAGAGCTTGGCTCCGGCCGGGAATCGAACCCTGGTCGGCAAGCTTATATAGACAGTGACTAACCCACTTGGCCACGAAGAAAGATTAAAAGTCAATGACAATTCTACTGTACTTATACCTGTCGAATTCAGGTATTTTGTACTTAGAATTGAAATCAACCCATCTTCACCATCGTAGCTAATTGGTAGTTTGTTACTTGGCATTCAATTAATGATAAATTTTGCACATTTTTACGTGTTTTTCATATTCAAATAAGCCATATATATTTTTGATATATTAATGTCTGGATTCTCTTAACGACCTCGGGATCAGAGCCCCAGGCGAAATCACACAAAGACAAGAGCTTGGCTCCGGCCTGGAATCGAACCCTGGTCGGCAAGCTTATATAGACAGTGACTAACCCACTTGGCCACGAAGAAAGATTAAAAGTCAATGACAATTCTACTGTACTTATACCTGTCGAATTCAGGTATTTTGTACTTGGAATTGAAATCAACCCATATCCACCATCGTAGCTAATTGGTAGTTTGCTACTTGGCATTCAATTAATGATAAATTTTGCACATTTTTACGTGTTTTTCATATTCAAATAAGCCATATATATATTTGATATATTAATGTCTGGATTCTCTTAACGACCTCGGGATCAGAGCCCCAGGCAAAATCACACAAAGACAAGAGCTTGGCTCCGGCCGGGAATCGAACCCTGGTTGGCAAGCTTATATAGACAGTGACTAACCCACTTGGCCACGAAGAAAGATTAAAAGTCAATGACAATTCTACTGTACTTATACCTGTCGAACTCAGGTATTTTGTACTTAGAATTGAAATCAACCCATCTTCACCATCGTAGCTAATTGGTAGTTTGTTACTTGGCATTCAATTAATGATAAATTTTGCACATTTTTACGTGTTTTTCATATTCAAATAAGCCATATATATTTTTGATATATTAATGTCTGGATTCTCTTAACGACCTCGGGATCAGAGCCCCAGGCGAAATCACACAAAGACAGCAGCTTGGCTCCGGCCGGGAATCGAACCCTGGTCGGCAAGCTTATATAGACAGTGACTAACCCACTTGGCCACGAAGAAAGATTAAAAGTCAATGACAATTCTACTGTACTTATACCTGTCGAATTCAGGTATTTTGTACTTAGAATTAAAATCAACCCATCTTCACCATCGTAGCTAATTGGTAGTTTGTTACTTGGCATTCAATTAATGATAAATTTTGCACATTTTTACGTGTTTTTCATATTCAAATAAGCCATATATATTTTTGATATATTAATGTCTGGATTCTCTTAACGACCTCGGGATCAGAGCCCCAGGCGAAATCACACAAAGACAGGAGCTTGGCTCCGGCCGGGAATCGAACCCTGGTCGGCAAGCTTATATAGACAGTGACTAACCCACTTGGCCACGAAGAAAGATTAAAAGTCAATGACAATTCTACTGTACTTATACCTGTCGAATTCAGGTATTTTGTACTTAGAATTGAAATCAACCCATCTTCACCATCGTAGCTAATTGGTAGTTTGTTACTTGGCATTCAATTAATGATAAATTTTGCACATTTTTACGTGTTTTTCATATTCAAATAAGCCATATATATTTTTGATATATTAATGTCTGGATTCTCTTAACGACCTCGGGATCAGAGCCCCAGGCGAAATCACACAAAGACAAGAGCTTGGCTCCGGCCTGGAATCGAACCCTGGTCGGCAAGCTTATATAGACAGTGACTAACCCACTTGGCCACGAAGAAAGATTAAAAGTCAATGACAATTCTACTGTACTTATACCTGTCGAATTCAGGTATTTTGTACTTAGAATTGAAATCAACCCATATCCACCATCGTAGCTAATTGGTAGTTTGCTACTTGGCATTCAATTAATGATAAATTTTGCACATTTTTACGTGTTTTTCATATTCAAATAAGCCATATATATATTTGATATATTAATGTCTGGATTCTCTTAACGACCTCGGGATCAGAGCCCCAGGCAAAATCACACAAAGACAAGAGCTTGGCTCCGGCCGGGAATCGAACCCTGGTTGGCAAGCTTATATAGACAGTGACTAACCCACTTGGCCACGAAGAAAGATTAAAAGTCAATGACAATTCTACTGTACTTATACCTGTCGAACTCAGGTATTTTGTACTTAGAATTGAAATCAACCCATCTTCACCATCGTAGCTAATTGGTAGTTTGTTACTTGGCATTCAATTAATGATAAATTTTGCACATTTTTACGTGTTTTTCATATTCAAATAAGCCATATATATTTTTGATATATTAATGTCTGGATTCTCTTAACGACCTCGGGATCAGAGCCCCAGGCGAAATCACACAAAGACAAGAGCTTGGCTCCGGCCGGGAATCGAACCCTGGTCGGCAAGCTTATATAGACAGTGACTAACCCACTTGGCCATGAAGAAAGATTAAAAGTCAATGACAATTCTACTGTACTTATACCTGTCGAATTCAGGTATTTTGTACTTAGAATTGAAATCAACCCTTCTTCACCATCGTAGCTAATATGTAGTTTGTTACTTGGCATTCAATTAATGATAAATTTTGCACATTTTTACGTGTTTTTCATATTCAAATAAGCCATATATATTTTTGATATATTGATGTCTGGATTCTCTTAACGACCTCGGGATCAGAGCCCCAGGCGAAATCACACAAAGACAAGAGCTTGGCTCCGGCCGGGAATCGAACCCTGGTCGGCAAGCTTATATAGACAGTGACTAACCCACTTGGCCACGAAGAAAGATTAAAAGTCAATGACAATTCTACTGTACATATACCTGTCGAATTCAGGTATTTTGTACTTAGAATTGAAATCAAACCATCTTCACCATCGTAGCTAATTGGTAGTTTGTTACTCGGCATTCAATTAATGATAAATTTTGCACATTTTTACGTGTTTTTCTTATTCAAATAAGCCATATATATTTTTGATATATGATTGTCTGGATTCTCTTAACGACCTCGGGATCAGAGCCCCAGGCAAAATCACACAAAGACAAGAGCTTGGCTCCGGCCGGGAATCGAACCCTGGTCGGCAAGCTTATATAGACAGTGACTAACCCACTTGGCCACGAAGAAAGATTAAAAGTCAATGACAATTCTACTGTACTTATACCTGTCGAATTCCGGTATTTTGTACTTAGAATTGAAATCAACCCATCTTCACCATCGTAGCTAATTGTAGTTTGTTACTTGGCATTCAATTAATGATAAATTTTGCACATTTTTAGGTGTTTTTCATATTCAAATAAGCCATATATATTTTTGATATATTAATGTCTGGATTCTCTTAACGACCTCGGGATCAGAGCCCCAGGCGAAATCACACAAAGACAAGAGCTTGGCTCCGGCCGGGAATCGAACCCTGGTCGGCAAGCTTATATAGACAGTGACTAACCCACTTGGCCACGAAGAAAGATTAAAAGTCAATGACAATTCTACTGTACTTATACCTGTCGAATTCAGGTGTTTTGTACTTAGAATTGAAATCAACCCATCTCCACCATCGTAGCTAATTGGTAGTTTGCTACTTGGCATTCAATTAATGATAAATTTTGCACATTTTTACGTGTTTTTCATATTCAAATAAGCCATATATATTTTTGATATATTAATGTCTGGATTCTCTTAACGACCTCGGGATCAGAGCCCCAGGCAAAATCACACAAAGACAAGAGCTTGGCTCCGGCCGGGAATCGAACCCTGGTCGGCAAGCTTATATAGACAGTGACTAACCCACTTGGCCACGAAGAAAGATTAAAAGTCAATGACAATTCTACTGTACTTATACCTGTCGAATTCAGGTATTTTGTACTTAGAATTGAAATCAACCCATCTTCACCATCGTAGCTAATTGGTAGTTTGTTACTTGGCATTCAATTAATGATAAATTTTCCACATTTTTATGTTTTTTTCATATTCAAATAAGCCATATATATTTTTGATATATTAATGTCTGGATCCTCTTAACGACCTCGGGATCAGAGCCCCAGGCGAAATCACACAAAGACAAGAGCTTGGCTCCGGCCGGGAATCGAACCCTGGTCGGCAAGCTTATATAGACAGTGACTAACCCACTTGGCCACGAAGAAAGATTAAAAGTCAATGACAATTCTACTGTACTTATACCTGTCGAATTCAGGTATTTTGTACTTAGAATTGAAATCAACCCATCTCCACCATCGTAGCTAATTGGTAGTTTGCTACTTGGCATTCAATTAATGATAAATTTTGCACATTTTTACGTGTTTTTCATATTCAAATAAGCCATATATATATTTGATATATTAATGTCTGGATTCTCTTAACGACCTCGGGATCAGAGCCCCAGGCGAAATCACACAAAGACAAGAGCTTGGCTCCGGCCGGGAATCGAACCCTGGTCGGCAAGCTTATATAGACAGTGACTAACCCACTTGGCCACGAAGAAAGATTAAAAGTCAATGACAATTCTACTGTACTTATACCTGTCGAACTCAGGTATTTTGTACTTAGAATTGAAATCAACCCATCTTCACCATCGTAGCTAATTGGTAGTTTGTTACTTGGCATTCAATTAATGATAAATTTTGCACATTTTTACGTGTTTTTCATATTCAAATAAGCCATATATATTTTTGATATATTAATGTCTGGATTCTCTTAACGACCTCGGGATCAGAGCCCCAGGCGAAATCACACAAAGACAAGAGCTTGGCTCCGGCCGGGAATCAAACCCTGGTAGGCAAGCTTATATAGACAGTGACTAACCCACTTGGCCACGAAGAAAGATTAAAAGTCAATGACAATTCTACTGTACTTATACCTGTCGAATTCAGGTATTTTGTACTTAGAATTGAAATCAACCCATCTTCACCATCGTAGCTAATTGGTAGTTTGTTACTTGGCATTCAATTAATGATAAATTTTGCAAATTTTTACGTGTTTTTCATATTCAAATAAGCCATATATATTTTTGATATATTAATGTCTGGATTCTCTTAACGACCTCGGGATCAGAGCCCCAGTCGAAATCACACAAAGACAAGAGCTTGGCTCCGGCCGGGAATCGAACCCTGGTCGGCAAGCTTATATAGACAGTGACTAACCCACTTGGCCACGAAGAAAGATTAAAAGTCAATGACAATTCTACTGTACTTATACCTGTCGAATTCAGGTATTTTGTACTTAGAATTGAAATCAACCCATCTTCACCATCGTAGCTAATTGGTAGTTTGTTACTTGGCATTCAATTAATGATAAATTTTGCACATTTTTACGTGTTTTTCATATTCAAATAAGCCATATATATTTTTGATATATTAATGTCTGGATTCTCTTAACGACCTCGGGATCAGAGCCCCAGTCGAAATCACACAAAGACAAGAGCTTGGCTCCGGCCGGGAATCGAACCCTGGTCGGCAAGCTTATATAGACAGTGACTAACCCACTTGGCCACGAAGAAAGATTAAAAGTCAATGACAATTCTACTGTACTTATACCTGTCGAATTCAGGTATTTTGTACTTAGAATTGAAATCAACCCATCTTCACCATCGTAGCTAATTGGTAGTTTGTTACTTGGCATTCAATTAATGATAAATTTTGCACATTTTTACGTGTTTTTCATATTCAAATAAGCCATATATATTTTTAATATATTAATGTCTGGATTCTCTTAACGACCTCGGGATCAGAGCCCCAGGCGAAATCACACAAAGACAGCAGCTTGGCTCCGGCCGGGAATCGAACCCTGGTCGGCAAGCTTATATAGACAGTGACTAACCCACTTGGCCACGAAGAAAGATTAAAAGTCAATGACAATTCTACTGTACTTATACCTGTCGAATTCAGGTATTTTGTACTTAGAATTGAAATCAACCCATCTTCACCATTGTAGCTAATTGGTAGTTTGTTACTTAGCATTCAATTAATGAAAAATTTTGCACATTTTTACTTGTTTTTCATATTCAAATAAGCCATATATATTTTTGATATATTAATGTCTGGATTCTCTTAACGACCTCGGGATCAGAGCCCCAGTCGAAATCACACAAAGACAAGAGCTTGGCTCCGGCCGGGAATCGAACCCTGGTCGGCAAGCTTATATAGACAGTGACTAACCCACTTGGCCACGAAGAAAGATTAAAAGTCAATGACAATTCTACTGTACTTATACCTGTCGAATTCAGGTATTTTGTACTTAGAATTGAAATCAACCCATCTTCACCATCGTAGCTAATTGGTAGTTTGTTACTTGGCATTCAATTGATGATAAATTTTGCACATTTTTACGTGTTTTTCATATTCAAATAAGCCATATATATTTTTGATATATTAAAGTCTGGATTCTCTTAACGACCTCGGGATCAGAGCCCCAAGCGAAATCACACAAAGACAAGAGCTTGGCTCCGGCCGGGAATCGAACCCTGGTCGGCAAGCTTATATAGACAGTGACTAACCCACTTGGCCACGAAGAAAGATTAAAAGTCAATGACAATTCTACTGTACTTATACCTGTCGAATTCAGGTATTTTGTACTTAGAATTGAAATCAACCCATGTTCACCATCGTAGCTAATTGGTAGTTTGTTACTTGGCATTCAATTAATGATAAATTTTGCACATTTTTACGTGTTTTTCATATTCAAATAAGCCATATATATTTTTGATATATTAATGTCTGGATTCTCTTAACGACCTCGGGATCAGAGCCCCAGGCGAAATCACACAAAGACAAGAGCTTGGCTCCGGCCGGGAATCGAACCCTGGTCGGCAAGCTTATATAGACATAAAGAAAGTACACGAAACCACTCCCATGTGTATTCTTGCTCTTTAGCAAACGACCTGTTTAGTATCATAAGATAATTAAAAATTCTCAGTATTTGAAGGCAGATTTCAGATCATTATTTATGTCACTTGTAGTTATACTTATCACTCGTGTTTGGTTAAGAGGATTTTGAAATTATCTTTACTTCAATGAGCTTTAATTGTATAATTTTGTTTTTTTTCCATTCACAGACAATAACTTTGAGAATATAATATGGAATAGATGTCGGATATTATACAATTTATATGTGAATAATGACACAATAAGCTTATGAGCCGCTATTGATATCTATTCCCATTTATATATTTTATCTAACATTGTTTTATGAAAATTTAATATAATCATGTAAAATATATCAATTGCTTATAATTACTGAAACGTATCTTGGATACATTTAATACTTTGTTTGTTTAGATAGATAACGTTACCTCTTGTAAACAGGGACTCCAACACACGCATGCACACCCACAAACCCCAAAACCTCGGTATTATGAAAAATAGCCTTTCATTAATCACCTCTTTAAGCACATCACTTATGCTTGGTCGTATGACCGGAGATCGAAGCAAAAGGGAAATTAACCGACAGATGATAAACACACAGCCATTCCCAATGATAGAGAATATCTCGTTGCTCGAGAATATTCTATTCAGAAATGCGCGGCCATTTGCCCTTTTGGCGTCTCTCCTCTATCACAGCGACCTCTCTATCTGAGCGAGATAGCTTCTAGCTTGTACTATTTATCATCTGGTAGAGTCAATACAGCAGTTACAAAAAACTACAGGCTAGTG
>NC_090731.1:144897756-144920256 GCF_036898095.1 Palaemon carinicauda
TGGTTATTCATTTTGTTAACGTCTATTGTATAATTTCTTATATAAAACTTACTGGTACTGAGCTGTTTATCAGTCAATTTAAGAAGTAATGAAAGATCAAAATATACAGAATAGTTGAAAGTTTGCAAGGATTTATTGTTTCTCTATACTTTATTTAAAGCATTTATGATTGTATAAAGAAAATTATGAAGGTATATAAGAAAACTAACATATTTATAGAGAGAAAGCTGAATATTGTGGCATCTAGTAGGTAAAAGAGGATAGTGTATATGGCAGGAAATAGACGAAGGAAAATTATTATGTCTAGGGTAGCTGAAAGTTGCACAGCTGTGAGAGCAAACCAAAAAAAAAAAAAATCTAAATGTTAGTTGAGGATGATAGTGGTTAGACTGATAATAATATGATAGTGGTTACACTGATAATAATGCAAATAAGAAGCATTTGTGTATTTAGCTAAGGGATGGTAAATAATGAGGTAAATGGAATTTGATTTTGCATAGTCTTAGTCCGTGCATTCCAAAATTTTGGATACATAAAAGCATGATCGTGCTTGGTGACTTGAATCCAATAGTGAATAACAGAAAAAAATTGGCATATGTACAATGTTTCTAGAATGTAATAGATTGAAAAGCAACCCGGCTGTTATGTAAGAAAATTTATAAGGATTCTTAGAAATCCGTAAAATAAGAAAGAAATAGTTGAATTATATGTTAATAGAGAATGGAAGTGAAACTAAATTCATAAGGGAAACTGTTAGAAAAGGATTGACTGCTGTTATATCTGATCCTCATTTGCATATAATAAAAAAAGGTTTGATGGGAAACATTAGAAAATCCATATTGATATTCGATTTTACCCTTATACCTGAATTTTAATGAAAAACTCCCATGTTTACTTCATTCTATACTAAAGTTGTTTACTTGTTTTCTATTTATGGTCTTTATCAAATTATTATAGATTTCCCATAGAGCCAACCTCTCAGCCATATGTCTCATCTGTCAGCGTAGCTGGAAGCATAATACAAACGTTGGCCGAGAGTTCGTAAGAGGGGAACTGGATAGTGAGTAACCAGAGGAAATGTATGGGTCCATTACCCTTATGGAAATGGCTCCATCTATTTGGGGAACACCGGCTGTTTCCGCAGTTGAATTGCCATTAGTTCTGCGTCGACACGCAAGAAATAAGTTCAATGATATACTGTGTTCGTTTACATGTCCCTAATTTTTCAATATATATTTTTCCCCGTTCTGGAAATTACTGAAGGATATATTAACTCATATATAAGCAGTTGCATTATTAGTTATATGGAGTGATCTAAGCATATTGTTTTTAGAATATTCCTTTTAAATGTTCATTATTTATATCCCTATTTATTTTCCTCATTTGTCTATTTTTCTCTGTTGGAGCCCTTGGGCTTATAGCACCTTGCTTTTCCAACTAGGGTCGTAGCTTAGCAAGTAGTAGTAGTAGTAATAGTAGTAGTAATAATAATAATAATAATAATAATAATAATAATAATAATAATGATAATAATAATAATAGTAATATTGGGTATATATTTTCTCCTGTTCTATGAATTAGTGAAGCATATAAACTCGTAGTTAACTAGTTGCTTCTTTATCAATTATATGGAGTGATCCTTGTTTAAACATCCCTTCATATTAATCTATATTATGTTACATTTTCTATATGATTTTTCTATTGCATCGAATGGTAAACCATAATATATTGGTAGTAATATCTTTAGGAACGACAGGTGAACTATATATTTGAAAAATAAAAAAAGTTCATTACAATTATTCCAGAAGATGCATACCACGTATAAGGGTGACCAATACCTGGAGAAACCACATTGCGATGTTCAGTTGAACGCATTACGAAAGCTCAGTTCTTTCAAGAAATAATGTAGAGAATACAAGCGCTACATCATGCACCAGTATACATTGTCCTCTTAGAGCACACATTCGTGCGAAATATCCTAACCTTGATTACTCAGACATTGTAAACTTGTTGAATGAAGGAAACCCAATAGATCTTTGTATTAGTGTATATGAAATCCTGGATTGCTAAAAGAACTATTTATAATAAATAGATTTGGAGTCGTTTTATTATGTTATTAATCGGAATTTGTTTGCTTGTTTATATATTTTTTGTCGACATAATATTTTTTTTAAAGCAAATCTGTCTTGTGCAAGATAATTATATACAATTTATATAGTAAATTATGTATATATACTTGTTAAGTTTTGTAATATCAAGTAAATAAAGTAATGAAAATACAAATGATCTACAGCACGCACGTGAATGATCGTGGGAAAGAGCCATAAATCCTTTCTGCTTTCACACGTTCACATAAAAACGTAACGAGGGGAATGAACGGAATGTTCGCAAGTGCAATGAACGTATTGCGTGGTGGTAGGACTCATTCATGACCGTAATGAGAAAGGTATTGAGACATTAATACTAATAGTTGCAGAATGAAAGCAATGTTTATACACATAAATATATATATATATATATATATATATATATATATATATATATATATATATATATATATATATATATATATATATATATATATATATATGTACACACACACACATATATATATATAAATATATATATATATATATATATATATATATATATATATATACTGTATATATATATATATATATATATATATATATATATATATATATATATATATATATATATATATATATATATAATGTGTGTGCGAGTGTGTGTATTTGTGTTAATGGTTGCATGCGTGTATGTATATATATGTATAAATATACTGTATACATATACATATATATATATATATATATATATATATATATATATATATATATATATATATATATATATATATAAGGTTATTCCTATATACAGCAGTCTTTAAAGTTCAAAGAGATCTAGAAAATAGCGTTTCTATGAGGAAAATGTCATCTTCACTCCCACAAAGAATGCATGAGTGCTTTAGTTGGTTCATATTCACCCAAATATTTATTAGTTCCTCTTATTAATTCAACAGGTGGAAAGCTCTTATTCTTACGTTAAATGACAAAGAAAGTAAACGAAACCACTCTCATGTGTATTCTTGCTCTTTAGTCAGCATTTGAAGACAGATTTCAGATCATTATTTATGTATTTCGTAGTTATACTTATCGCTCGTGTTCGGTCAAGAGGATTTTGAAATTATCTTTGCTATCAAAAGCTTTTAGCTGTATAATTTTGTTTATTTTTCATTCATACACAATATCTTTTGTAAATAAAATATGAAATGGACGTTTGCTATTACACAATTTATGTGAATATTGACACAAAGCTTAGGAGCCACAATTAATATCTACAAATTTACACGTTTTATTTAACAGGGTTTTATTATCAAAATCTAATAAACTTATATATTATATATCCATTGCATATGATTATGAAATGTATCCTGAATACATTTAATATTTTATATATTTAGATAGATAACGTATACTCTTGTAAACAGGGACCCCAACACACGCATGCACACACACAAACGTCCCAAAAACTTTGGTATTATGAAAAATAGCCCTTCATTAATCACCTCTTTAAGCACATCCCTTATGCTTGGTCGTATGACCAGAGATCGAAGCAAAAGAGGAATTAATCAACAGACGATAAACATATAGCCATTCCCAGTGATAGAGAATATCTCGTTGCTCGAGAATATTCTATTCAGAAATGCTCGGCCATTTGCAATTTTGGCGTCTCTCCTCTATCACAGCGACATCTCTATCTGAGCGAGATAGCTTCTAGCTTGTACTATTTATCAACTGGTAGAGTCAATACAGCAGTTACAAAAAACTACAGGCTAGTGGATAGCGCTATCAGAAACATCTTGAGTAATGCCCTGTGTAATATGTGTTTGATTACTTTATAAGCAAATATCTTCTTGTTCGGCTAGGGAAAGTCGTGAAAACAAAACAGGATCAAATGACCATATTTTCAATATTTGTTTTGAGAGATACTGGAATTTGATGATTACTTTAAATCCCGTTTGAGTGGTGATATCTTAAGGTAGTGAAACGGTTTAAGTATCGACAAAGCTGAACTAGTCAGGAATACCCATGGAATTTTTTTTTTTTTTCCTGTGAGCGACCAGACGTAAATCTCCTACCATCACCAATCCACGCTGGCCAGCGTGGTGATGAAAACTTGCCAAACTCCAGGCTGAATTGACATGACTGAGGTCTTTGTCCAGCAGTGGACTAAAATTACTGTATTTGTTGTTGTTGTTTGTTAATTTGAGTGATCACAAGCCTTAAGACATCCAGACAAAAATTATCCATATCAGTTTTCAGTTTGTATTTAGGCTCATCTGCTATATTATTCATCTAAATAGCAAGATTGGGCATAGACTCAAGACTAAATATTTAGACTCAAGACTAAATATTTGAAGTGAAAGTATGACTTGGATACAAATACTACTTTATCACTATTAGGTGTCTCTAGTTCCACTTTTTTTTGGCGTCTATCTTCGGAGTCACTGAACTGAGTGGTAAGCAAAATAAAGAAAAGGCTACTCTCAAGAAAAATAATATCTGTATCAATCTCAGATCATGTTATATCAATAAAAAAATGCAACACTTAAGCCCTTCTGACTCTTAACCCTATGAATAGTTATAAATTTCACTCACAAATCTTAAAAAAAAAAAAAATTTAATTTACGAAGTACTGCATGAAAAATATATTCTATAAACATCTTTAAAAGCCCAGAGAATTCACTTTTGGGGTAAAGACGACTACAAAATACATGTTAAACCGACACATGTATTTTCCACGTTATGTTAATGAATTAATTACTTAGTGGGTCTCGGTTTGTGCGAACTTCCAAGGCGTTATTTTTCCTAATTATGCGGGATATGTGTTACGACCCTCAACATTTTTTACAGAGTTGTTTGTAGCCTTTAACATCGTGGTTTTAATCAAATTTCGGAAAGATAGGAAATTATTTTTTCCTCTCACTGTCTAATGAAATTCCTTTTTAGTTTTTTCTCTTTTTTTTTGAGATTTTCTGCTTATAGTCCAGCGGAGTTTCTGTATATTCACCGATGTAATTTATATGATTATATCTTTTCCTCTGATCTTTTCCATATCTGTTTCTTTGTCTTCTTCTTTGGTATCCATTTTCAAAACCATCGTTACTGTCCTCCCTTCAGTTGAAATGGATATCCTTTATTGGCCCATTGCCTTGCATGCGAAGTTGGCTTCCACTTGATAACCAATTTTAGACATTCTATCTTTAGTGCTATGGAATTTATGTCATTCTATATACATTATATATATATATATATATATATATATATATATATATATACATATTTATTCATATGCATGTTTTCATTATCCTTATTGTTAAGAGTGATGAAACATTTTTATTGTTTTTAATATTATTCATAGATTTCGCCAGTGTCGTCTGATGCATTGCAGTGTTCGTGGACTACATGCCAATATTCAAGATTTTAGTTTCTTCCAGACAGTAGGATATTCTATTATGCTTAGAAATTTGGGCTTCTCAAATGAGGCATTGATCTGGGCTCCTTATTACGGGTTTTAAGATACCAATATCTTTGAAACGGGATGCCATTTCTAGGGCAAGGGGAATGACGGTGTATATCAGGACTAAGTACGTTGCTTCTCTTGCTCTGCTACGAATATTGATGCCATGATATTCAGGTAATAAAAGAACTTCATTAATACTCATGATGTTTATCTATTTTTCTTATTTCCTTTCGTAACTGGGCAATTTTTTCCTTGTTGGAGTTCTTGGGCTTATAGCAACCTGTTTTTCCAATGGTGTGGCTTTGGTAGTAATGATATATAAATAAATTAATAATATATATATATATATATAATTTTATATATATATATTCAATAATACTTTATATATATATATATATATATATATACATATATACATATATATACACACACATATATATATATATATATATATATATATATATGTATATACATATATTTACACACACACACATATATATATATATATATATATATATATATATATATATATGTATATACATATATATATATACATATATATATATATATATACATATATATATATGTATATATATATATATATATATATATATATATATATATATATATATATATATATATATGATCTAAGGCATATTTGTAAATTCACCTACAAATGGCTGTAGAAACTAGAAAGGAAAGTATGACTCCGAAACAGGAAAAATTGCTCACAGCAAATGTGTATGATCTATAATGTATAACAAACTTGAACTTATTCAGCCGTAAGGGAATGTTAACATAAGGCTACAGCGTCGTACACGTTATATTTGTGATACACTTTTCCAGGATATATCAAGGCTGACTTGAATACAGAATTAGGTTTCGTACGCATAAAACATTCTTAACTTTAGCTTGCTTTAATCAACAAAGGTCCTCTTCTTCTTTAGCATCTCCAGTGCTCACATACTCTAAACAAACAGACATTCCATATTAATGAAGAGGCAGCTTCTGCATTATTTGTGCCCCTCACAGTTAAGGTAAATTAAGAATAACATTCGTTGTTTGCTTTGTACATGTTTCGACTTTCTTTAGACTGCTGTAATATGAAGGTAGAATTGTGATTCAGAGGGAAATTACATCTGTTCTAACACCCGGCTTACAAAAGGAGCAATGTTATTTTCTTTTATTATTCATGTAATTAGGAAAAGTGCTATAGGCCCTACGTTTTAGAAAACGTTACTGCTATTACTATTCTAGTAGCTTAAAGTAATCAAAGTATCAAAGCTAAATTGTTTCAATAAACATCTAAAAAATAAGAAGCATCTACTACAATCTATCAAAAGTACAACTCAAGAAATTACAAAACATAATAAACAGAGCAGGAAGACATAAAAGGTGTCCCACTTAGAGAAAGGATCACTCCTATACTAATTGATCTACACTGGCTGCCGATTAAATTTAAAATACGTAAAATAACCCAACAAGTTATCAGAGCCGGTCGTCCAAAATATCTTAGAGAATTGCTACAATATTGTGCAACCAACAAATCGTCCTGATACGAGATTAGTTACAGATGGTTTCAAACTATCAGAACGTAGATACATGTCTACTGTGGGCTCTAAAGCCTTAAATATGTGGCCCCAAGACTATACATTAGGCTCCCACGAGACATCCGAATAATTGAAGATATTACGACTTTGGAGAGGAAACTGAAGACCTTAGTTTGTGTGTTTTGACAGTGATGATCAAACAGTAAGCGAACAAAACGTATTTTGAAATGTTAAATGCTCCCAAATGAACATAATAAAACAACAGTGGAGGTCCTGTAGAGATTAGGGTTCCCCTGCTGTACAGAACCAGATAAGCAGCCGTTAAAATAAAAAATCAAAATGAATAAACTACTCTGGAATCGAAATAAAATTCTATGAATTAATACTGAAAAAGAGGCGGATCCTGTCTTTCTACCTAGAAACTGAAGTCATGCAGTTGGTGCAATATCGTCTTTTTATTATGCAAATGAGTTCATTCTTTTTTGGGTTCTCCTGATTTTGTGAACTTTCAACATGTTGTATTTTCTAATTATTTCATGAATACATTTTAGCCTGAATTTCTGTGGTGCGTTTATTTTTTTAACGAGAATTACAGCATTTTTAGCTTTGTGGATTTACGATGCATAGAAAATGTGATTTCATGGATTTACTTTTCTTAGAAAAACGTGGATTTTTTGCAATTATATTTGGAGTTCTTCAGTGTTTTTTCTTTTAGTGATTCATGCGATATCTTTTTTTTTGTTTTATATTGTGGTTTATGTTTTCTCTGTCCTATTTCATGAAACATGGAAAATATGGTAATTTTTATCTTTATTTGATAGTTAGTTGTCTTCCCAGGCAGTTACTTTAGTTATTGGCTCCCGAATATATTTGTCAGTCAATCTATTTACTTAACTGGCAAAAACGCCCAGCATTCATACCATTCGGGACCAGTAATATTCTGAAACTGAAATGAACCTTGCCGAGTTTGGTGACGCTTCAGAAACTAGCAAGATTCTGGCTGCTTTCTGAGGGAAATACATTATAAAAGTATTAAGATATTTTTACAGAATTTTACGGAGATTTAAAAAAAATAAGCTTTTAATTCACTTTTCATAAAACATGTACAAACTACAAAAAATGAAAATTTACAAAAAAGCTATATACCCTTAGTTATTAAAAGTCATGATCCAATGGTTTCGCCTTATAGGCAGCTGAAATGTGAAAGACATGATATATTTGAAGTTGATAAAGAAAAAAAATCAATTGGAAAGAAATAGAAAAATTCAGTTACCATTGACCGGGAAACCTGTTTCCTGAGGACTCTTCTCTGTTTTTTCCATCCATCGAGTGGGAAATATCTTTGTAAACATTTGAATATTGGCTCGATTCCTCCCGACATGTAAAGTCATTTTTAGGATGGAACAACAAGCCAATAAAGTCACTTATAATTGGTCGAGTTCATTTGAAATAAAAAATATGCTGACATGGCGACTGGAAAATCGCATATTGTGGGATTAATAAACGTGGCATTCCTAAATGATATATATATATATATATATATATATATATATATATATATATATATATATATATATATATATACATACTGTATATAATTGTATACAGTATATATATACATATATATATATATATATATATATATATATATATATATATATATATGTATGTATATATATATGTATGTATGTATGTATGTATGTATATATATGTATGTATGTATATACATATATATATGTGTATATATATACATATATATATTTACATATATGTATATATATGCATATATATGTATATATACATATACATATATATATATATATATATATATATATATATATATATATATATATACATGTACATACATACATATGTATAAGTACATACACACACACACACACACACATATATATATATATATATATATATATATATATATATATATTTATATATATATATATATATATATATATATATATATATATATATATATGGACGGGCTGTTGTTCCCAACTCCTACTTGATTTGCAAAGCAAGGCTATAATATAATGAAATTCCAAAGCATAATAATCTAAGTGAGACCCAATGAATATATCATATATTCTATTCCAGATTGAAAAGTATTAGAACACACACATAATATATATATATATATATATATATATATATATATATATATATATATATATGTATATATATATATATATATATATATATATATATATATATATATATATGAAATATCTTCTAAAAATATTGGCAGCTTAGTATTTGTGTTGAAATATTTTATGACGCAAGAAATATGAGTTGACCCTAATTTCTTTTCCTCTTAGAATCGAGTTCATATTCCTTTGAGAATCGCATCATCTCTTGCTTATAAAAGTTCATCAATTGCTCTTAGAAAAGAGAGCTATGATTATGAAACTAATTAAACGAAACGCTAATTACTAGGATATTAAAAAGGAAATATTTTATAAGAAACACCTTTGACCTTTTATTCTAAAAATAAAAGCAGAGAAATTCTTTAAGTATTCACTAGCGAATTCTCTTTAAAATTTTGACGTACAAAGAACGATCGAAAATGAATACATACTGGCATGCACAATCTTGAACACGTGAAAAATGACTAAAGCAGTTTTCTTCTGTGACTCAGTTTTGGAAGCAAAATTCCTAAATTTATGCAACATCTCGGGAATATTTTCAGAGCTAATGCCGATGTTGAAGCTCCTGAATAATTAGCGAGAGCCTTGGAAGACGATGTTTCTTAATATTCAGACGCAGGTGGAAAAGTCGAAAATATTATGATGTTAGACCATTACCATCCAAAGTGCCTTGGCTTCGACAATAATATTTTTCAGATACTGAAAGAAATTCGGATTAGGCCATTGTCGCAGTCTACTGGAAACGTCCCTAACTAGCAATTAGTTGGACGAGGGTTCGAGAACCCGTACAAGCGGAACACCAAAGGATTTGCAATGCTTGCTTACCAGAATGCATGAAATATCACACATGTTGGGCTGAATATAAATAGAAGAATGACAGAGATGATGAGAACGGAGTATGCAATGGAAGATGAAATATCATTGGAAGGAGAAAGGATTAATGAGGTAGAATCATTTAGGAACTATGATCTCCAATACAGTGTCTTTAGAATTAGAGTTTAGTGAAAGATTGAAAAAAAGCATATCAGACTATGGCTAAGTTAAGTATAATTTGGAAATCAAATCGCCTGAAATTACATATAAAAATCAGACTATAAATCAGTTAAGTGAGATCGGTGTTACTCTATGCACATGAGTCATGGTGTGCCAATGAAATAATCTCCAAAAGATTTAGTAGATTTGAGAGCAAAGCGCTCAGAAGGATATTGGGGGTTAAAGGCAGTACAGGATTAATAATGAAACTATAAGAGAGATTATTCGAGTGCCATATGTGGATGAGATCATGATGAGGGGTAGATGGAGATGGTTTGGGCATGTTCTTCGCACTCCCTAAGAGATATTAGTTCACCAAATGGTTCAGCTGGCTACACAAGGCACTAGAAGAGTTGGAAGACCCAGGCCTACATAGCTGAGTACTAGGAAGCACGAAGTAGATGATGAATGGAGAAGTATTGTGTTAAAAGCTCCAGATAGAGACGACTGGCGGAATTCTAACCGAGGCCCTTTGCTGTTATTGAAAAATTATACCAAATACAAGACTTAATATACTCCGAATAGCTAACCAGGTTGCAAGATTTTTAAACATGAATAGTTTCCCAAATCAGAATTTTTCAAACAATTTATCAATCAAAATTCCACAGAACATAACAATGTAACACCAAGTTCCTTTGCTTATTTCCAAGATGTTATTAATTACTTATGTAAAATAAGAGCAGTTTCTCGTCAGAAATACTTCAAGGAAGATTTCATTTAAAGTTGTAATAATTGAAGATGAGTAACTGGAATTAAGCTCGATATTAAGAGAACTTGTGTTTGTCGACTTTTGACAAAACTGTGCGAGTGTTTGTGTCTGTGCAGTGTACAGACGCCTCCATCTAATCTCATCTGTTTACCTTAACTTATTTTTAGCCGTTTTCTCTGATGAATTTATATATATTTTTTTTTACCAGACTCCACATCTTCTCCTTGAAATAAAAAATAAAATAATTCCCCATTTATATAAATCTATGTTCGTCTTGCAAATTGTACTGTATGTTATGTCCATAATGGCTTATTTTCGTTCTATCATTAAAGTAACTAATCTCGTAATGATACATTATACAGCATACACACACTCATATATATATATATATATATATATATATATATATATATATATATATATATATATATATATATATATATATAGGGTGTGTGTGCATTTATATTGCATGGTGCGCAATTGCACGTTGTGCACCTTCCGTTTTATTCTCTTCATATTTTCTTATTAAAAGGAACCCTAAACAAAATTGAAGAGAGATAAAATGGAATATTAATTTTATAATTTTATTTAATATGTATTTAATCTTCCTAAACATATATTTCCATTTGACGAAACATATGAAAGTGATTTCACAGGAGTATTATCTCTCTCTCTCTCTCTCTCTCTCTCTCTCTCTCTCTCTCTCTCTCTCTCTCTCTCTCTCTCTCTCAGTTTTCTAACGAAATAACATGCCTTATTAGAAATTTCTATTTAATAAATAGGTTTATGGGTCGCTTATAATAAAAATCAAATAAATAAATCAATGAATTAAAAAAGAATATCAAGACGATGAAAAGAAAACTCAAAAACACTATGAAACAGATATTACAAAGAAAATTTCGTCCGCAGATATTCTAATAAGTGAATAAAACTCTCGTGCCATGAAGACTGTCTTTAATTAAAACTTTAACTTTTTAATAAAGTCTGAGGTGAGAAGACCGTAAAGAAGCCGCCGGAAACAAAACGATCCTAAGTTTAACTCTCTCCTCTGCAATTTGAGGAGGAAGGAGGGGGGGGGGGCGTTGAGACCCATGTGGGGGTGTGGGGGGGGGGGGGGCGTTGAGACCCATGGGGGGTGGGTGGGTGGGGGGGGGGGGGGGAATAACAGTGTATTTACATTGCAGATGGAAAACGCCGTCTTTCTTACTTGTAATGCAGGAGAATTTCTTGCGAATAAAATGCGACGGTTTTCTCAAGCTTCACTTTGTGGGTCGCGTGTAGATCCTCCACAGGATGCGACATCCACTGAGGATATGTAAGCTTAGGAGGAAGTTTGAAGGGATGAAAAGTCAAATGATAATTAAACTAAATACAGAAGGAAGACCATTGGGTATTTTCATGAATGTGAGGAAGGGTGGATCGAGGAATGAAGAGACAGTGAAAAATGAAAATGGAAGGTTGTTGAAAGGAGATGGGGCGAGAGACAGGTGGATGAATATTTTCAAAGGTTTTCTCGTACAGATATAAGCAGAGAATGTTTGGCTGATGAAACTCTTCAATTATACAAGTGTAGATAGTTTCATAACCGGAGGTATTTCTCGGCTTTTGCTTTTTCAGTTTCAGACATGAGAGAGAGAGAGAGAGAGAGAGAGAGAGAGAGAGAGAGAGAGAGAGAGAGAGAGAGAGAGAGAGAGAGAGCATTCATCTTTTTTTGTATTTGAAATGATTGTTAAAGGCGCATTACAACACCCTCAATCCTAATTCATAAGATCTTACTTTTCATATTTTCAATTTGGTAATGTTTGTTATGAATTCATCAAGAAATAATTACGATATTATCACCCTCCTGTGAACAAATGTATATTTTTATTGTTGATTCTTTAAAAGATTTGGAGCTATCTGGCCTGACTTATTTCTTAGCAGCAATTATGATACGAGGTAAATCTTGGAAGAGGTTGGACAGCCAGTTGGAAGAATTATTGCGAAAATGGAGCATTTTGCGCAATTTCATAATGATTTCATTGATCAATTTACAACAAATTTCTTGATTTTAAAGCGATGTGTTAAATATTATGTTGATCCCAAACTGAACCCAAACGCCTGGAGCAGCTTGAAAACTTACGTTCCAAAGTTAATAATTAATGAAATTAATATAAAATCAACCTATAGAAATTAAGGAAATTTATTATAATGTAATTTATAAAAAGTAACAATGAATTAATTATCATAAACCCATGGAAATACAATTTTCATTCACAGTTCTCGTCATCCACAGTCATATCATCTTCATCAACATCATCAGCCGTAACTAGCCACTGCAGGACAGAGGCCTCAGACATGTCATTCCACTCCCGTATATATATGGTCTTTCTCTGGCAGTTTATAGCACCATAATTTCAAGTTCGTCCATCCATCGTCTTCTCTTCCTTCCGCTGCATCTTTTGCAATCTCTAGGACCCATTCTGTTATTCTTAATGTCCATCTATTGTCTGTCTTTCTCATTATATGTCCAGACCATTTCCTTTTATATTTCTTGCATGTCGTTAGAATATCCTCTATTATAGTTTGCTCTCGTATCCATGTTGCTTGTTTTCTCTTTGTTATTCCCATCATTATCCTTTCCAAAGCTCATTTTGTTGCAACTAGCTTATGTTCTAAGGCTTTAGTAAGGCTCCACGTTTCTGATGCATACGAAATATACTAACCAGCAAATGGAATAATAAACACAATTACACCGTCCTTGCTTCAGAGTGCCCTGCCTGTAAACAATAATAATAATAATAATAACGCGTCTAAAAAATTAGATTTTGTTCGTGTAATTAACGTAAAGGAAAATGAACATTTCCAAATTTCCTACACCAGGACCTTTTCCTCGTGACTTCTCGGTCTTCCTCACCCCATCCACTGAGAACAATCGCAAGGGGCGAATCCTTCCCACAGCTTCGCGTCACTAATGCTGTCCTATCGCGTACAAAAAGGAAACTCGGAGTCACATCAAAGGAAAGAGTCAGATCTAAAATCAATATCCTATTAAAAAATTATTCTTTTTATAATTTCCGTTTTTCGAACGTGAGACTTCTGTCGTCAGCGTGAGGAGAATTTCTCTCTCTCTCTCTCTCTCTCTCTCTCTCTCTCTCTCTCTCTCTCTCTCTCTCTCTCTCTCTCTCTCTCTCTCTCTCTCTCTACTGTATGCGTGCCTGCGTGCGGGTAATAGGGATCATTGATAGATTAGGAAAAGCGCTTATAAAGAATTCTCCTGGAAATACAAATGTACCTATAACAAATCCGAAGCCTTAAAATTCCTGCAAATAATTGTGATTTAGTTAAAGTGGAAAATCTCATAAAATAGATTAGAAATGAACAACATGTATTATTGTAAGTTACGCTCAAAATAGAAATAGGATTTTTGTTCATGCAAGAGATGAAAATCGTACAATTCTTTTAGAAATGTCATCATTGTATTAGATAATTTTTAGTAATTGTAATAATACTGATAATTATAATGTTTTAAATGATAATAATTTTGATAATCTTAATGATTTCAATAATATTAATTTTGATAACGTTAATAATTTCAATAATAATAATTTTGATCACTTTAGTAATGATAGTAATCTTAATAGTTTTTCAGTAAACAAAATTTCAGTCTAAATATTATCGACATGGGCATTTTATAACATTTGTTAATTCTTTAACCAAACCAAACTAATATAAATTTAAAAAACTATATTATGAAACATAACAATTAAAGAAAAAATATCCTGAAAACTGTAAAAGACTTCGGGTTGTACAAACAGCTGTGGCAACAATTTAATCCCTATGAATAGAAGGGTCTACTAAAGAATTCTTCAGCTGTTTCTATCACAAATACTTTATAGGGTAACTACAATACTATCCCTTCTTCTCGTAGTTAATATAAGGCAATTCTTGACTTGCCTAAACCATTTCTCTCTCTCTCTTTCTCTCTCTCTCTCTCTCTCTCTCTCTCTCTCTCTCTCTCTCTCTCTCTCTCTCTCTCTCTCTCTCTCTCTCTCTCTCTCTCTCCAAAAAAAGCTATCTTTCTGTTTTCTTGTGCATAGAGAAGTTCCAACATAATATACGAGCTTCTAAGTATATAAACAAATGCTTTTCGTCAAATTAGTTTTTCTTTTGGGATAAAAATGGATATTTAATTTACCTCTTAGTGTTGTAATTCAAAAGTTCATATCTGGATGTCACTTTATACCGCGTTATTCCTCCAGAGAGAGAGAGAGAGAGAGAGAGAGAGAGAGAGAGAGAGAGAGAGAGAGAGACTTCAACCGCCACATTAAATAAAACATTTAGCCCTTTTTGAAGTAGATGCAATAAAAATCAGTATTTATTACCCATTTATACATAACATTTAAAAAATGGTTGACAAAGATTCCTTGAATGATTTTTGAGTTTTCTGGCATCCTAACATCGTGTTGACAAAGGTAGTGGTAATGAGGGAACATGACTCATCATATCTAATTCCTATGTTATCCTTCCATGGAAATTCATGCGATCTCCTCAACAGGTCAATTGCAAATGTGGAAGCATAAAGCAAGAGTCCTTGAGAAGTCGCAGTCAAACATTCAGGCAGTAACAGGACGAACCCGGCTACGCCATCAATCATCTTGCTCTGTCTGTCACGAGGTTCAACCTCAGATTACGACCTGCATTCTTTAAAAGCCACTGGATAAGAAGCAACGTTGCAAGATATGCCATTAGTGTCACTCTTAGCACAATTTGACATTTCTTTTACTGTATTTCTCTCTGGTTCCTCAAAGTTGACCTACGAGTACATGACCGTTATTTGCATAATCGCAGTATTTTACTTCATAATTGGTTATTCATTTTTTTTAAGTCTATTATATAATTTTCATGCTAATCTTATTGGTACAGAACTGTATATCAGTCAACTCAAGAAGTAAAGAAAGAATAAAATATACAGAATAGTTGAGAGTTTGTTAGGATTTATTATGTTTCCCTGTGCCTTATTCAAAGCATTTACGATTAAATGAAGAAAATCATGAAGGTATATAAGAAAACTAATATATTCATTGGGAGAAAGGTGAATATTTTGGCACTTAGTAGGTAAAAGAGGATAGTGTATATTGCAGGATATAGACAAAGGAAAAATACTTAGGCATAGGGTAGCTGAAAGTAGCACAGCTGTGAGATTCGAGGGACGAACAAACAAATATAATATTAGTTGGGGATGAAAGTGGTTAGACCGATAATAATGTAAATAAGAAGCATTAGTATTTTAAGCCAAGGGATGGTAAAGAATAAGGTAAATAGAATTTTATTTGGGACAGTCTTAATCCCTCAATACTCAGATTTTGGATATATCAAGCGTGATCGTGCTAGGTGATTTCAATACAAAAGTGAATAAAAAAAATCGCATATGTACAAATTTTCTGGAATGTAATTGATTGAAAAGCGACCCGGCTATTATGTAAGAACAACTATAAGTATTCTTAGAAATGAGTAAAATAAGAAAGAATTAAGTGGATTATATGGTAATAGAGAATGGAAGTGAAACTAAATTCAGTAGGGAAACTGTTAGTTAAGGATTGACTGCTGTTATGTCTAACCATTATTTCCTTATGATAAAAAAAGGTTTGATGGGAAATAATTGGAAATACATATTGATATTTAGTTGGACCCTTATACCTGAATTTTACTGAAACACTCCCATGTTTACTTTATTCTATACCAGAATTATTTCCTTTTTTTACTTTTTTCTATTCTTGGTCTTCATCAAGTTATAATAGATTTCCCATAGAGCCAACCTCTCAGCCGTATGTCTCATCTGTCAGTGTAGCTGGAAGCATAATACAAACGTTGGCCGAGAGTTCGTAAGAGGGGAACTGGATAGTGAGTAACCAGAGGAAATGTATGGGTCCATTACCCTTATGGAAATGGCTCCATCTATTTGGGGAACACCAGCTGTTTCCGCAGTTGAATTGCCATTAGTTCTGCGTCGACACGCAAGAAATAAGTTCAATGATATACTGTGTTCGTTTACATGTCCCTAATTTTTAATATACATTTTCCCCGTTTTGGAAATTAATGAAGGATATATCAACTCTTATAAAAGCAGTTGCTTAATTAGTTATATGGAGTGATCTTAGGATATTGTTTTTAGAATATTTCTTTTAATTGTTCACTATTTCTCAGATCGTTTATCTATTTCATTATTTCCTTTCCTCACTGGGCTATTTTTCCGTCGGAGCCCTTGGACTTATAGCATCTTACATTTCCAACTAGTGTTGTAGCTTAGAAAGTGATAAGAAGAAGAAGAAGAAGAAGAAGAAGAAGAAGAAGAAGAAGAAGAAGAAGAAGAAGAATATATTTTTTCCTATTCTTTAAATTAGTGAAGGATATATAAACTCGAAGTTAACTAGTTGCTTCATTATCAATCATATGAAGTGATCCTTATTTAAACTTCCTTTCATACTAATCGATATTATGTTACATTTTCTATGTGATTTTTCAATTCCACCGAATGGGAACGATTAGCTGAAATATATATATTTGCAATATAAAAAAATTAATTACAATCATTCCGGAAATTGCATGCCACGTAATTAGAAGGGAGACAAATACCTGCAAGAAAACACAATGTAATGCTCAGTTGAACGCTTTACGAAAGCTTAGTTCTTCCAAGCAATAAAGTAGAGATTACAAGAGTTACATCATGCACCTGTGTACGAATGATCTACAGCAAACACGTAAATAGTCGTGGGAAACTGCCATGAATGCATTCTGCTCTGACACGTTCACATAAAAAACGTAACGAGGGGAATGAACGGCATGTTTCAAGTGCAATGAACGTAGTGCGTGGTGTTATGACTCATTCATGACGGTAATGAGAAAGGCATTGAGTCATTAATACTGATGGTTGCAGGAGGAGAGCAATGTCTATACACACAAATTTTTTATATATATATATATATATATATATATATATATATATATATATATATATATATATATATATATATATATATATATACATATATGTATATATATATCTATAAATATTCATATATTTGCATTTATGCATGTATATATATATATATATATATATATATATATATATATATATATATGTATATACATAAATATGTATATGTATATATATATATATATATATATATATATATATATAAATATTCATATATTTGCATTTATGCATGTATATATATATATATATATATATATATATATATATATATATATATATATATATATATATATATGTATATACATAAATATGTATATGTATATATATATATATATATATATATATATATATATATATATATATATATATATTATGTCTAATATGTTAAAGCAGCAGTCTTCTAAGTTCAAAGAGTCCAGTCTATAGACGCAAAAGATATAGAAAATAGAGTTTCTATTAAAAATATCATATTTACTCCCACACAGAATGGATTAAAGCTTTAAAGGGTTCATATTGACCGAAATATTTATTAGTTCCTCTTATTAATTCCCCTGATAGTAAGCTCTTCTGTTATGTTAAATAACATAAAGAAAGTAAACGAAACCACGACCATGTGTATTCCTGCTCTTTAGCAAATCACCGGTTTAGTATCATAAGATAATTCAAAATTCTCAGTATTTGAAGGCAGATTTCAGATCATTATTTATGTCACTTGTAGTTATACTTATCACTCGTGTTTGGTTAAGAAGATTTTGAAATTATCTTTACTTCAATGAGCTTTAATTTTATAATTTTGTTTTTTTTCCATTCACAGACAATAACTTTGAGAATATAATATGGAATAGATGTCGGATATTATACAATATATATGTGAATACTGACACAATAAGGTTATGAGCTGCTATTGATATCTATTCCCATTTATATATTTTATCTAACATTGTTTTATGAAAATTTAATATAATGATGTAAAATATATCAATTGCTTATAATTACTGAAACGTATCTTGGATACATTTAATACTTTGTTTGTTTAGATAGATAACGTTACCTCTTGTAAACAGGGACTCCAACACACGCATGCACATCCACAAAACCCAAAACCTCGGTATTATGAAAAATAGCCTTTCATTGATCACCTCTTTAAGCACATCACTTATGCTTAGTCGTATGACCAGAGATCGAAACAAAAGGGAAATTAACCAACAGATGATAAACATTCAGCCATTTCGAATGATAGAAAATATCTCGTTGCTCGAGAATATTCTATTCAGAAATGCTCAGCCATTTGCCATTTTGGCGTCTCTCCTCTATCACAGTGACATCTCTATCTGAGCGAGATAGCTTCTAGCTTGTACTATTTATCATCTGGTAGAGTCAATACAGCAGTTACAAAAACTACAGGCAAGTGGACAGCGCTATCAGAAACATCTTGAGTATCGGCAATGCTTTACTGTATGTAATATGAGTTTCATTTATTTTAAAGCAAATATCTTTTTGTTAGGCTACGGTAAGTAGTGGGAACAAAGCAGGATCATATGACCATATTTTCAATCTTCATTTTATGAGATTCTGGAATTTGATGATTACTTTAAAACCCCGTCTGAGTCGTGATATCTTACGGTAGTGAAACGGTTTGCGTATCGCCAAAGCTGTACTAGTCAGTAACCGATCAGATGAAACACTTCCACCATCGCCGATCCATACCGGACAGCGTGGTGATGAAAACTTGCCAAACTGAATTGACATGACTGAGGTCTTTGCCCTGCAGTGGACTAGAAACGAATGCATTTGTTGTTATTGTTGTTTGTTAATTTGAGTGATCATAGGCCATATAACATCCAAAGATGAGCCTTATCAGAGTTCAGTTTGAGTATAGGCTCATCTTCTATATTTTTCATCTACATAGCAAGACTATGTATGGACTAAAGTCTAAATATTTGAAGTGAAAGTATAGCTTAGATATAAAAACTCCTTTATCAGCAATAATTGTATCTAGTTCTACTATTTTTATTTGACGTCTCTCTTCGGTAAGCAAACAAAGAAAAAAACAAGGCTACTTTTAACATATATAACATTTGTAACAATCTCAGATCATGTTACAATACTGTAAAAAATGCAACACTTACCCTTGTGACCCCAACCCTATAAAGAGATTTGAATTTCACTTACAAATCTCAAAAAAAAAAGAAAAACTATTATAATTTACGAAGCACTAGGTAAATTATATATTAAAAAAAATCTTATAAAATCCATGGAATTCACTTTTGGGGCAAAGACGACTACAAAATACAGGCTAAACCGACGCATGTATTTTCCACGTTATGTTAATGAATTAATTACTTAGTGGGCCTCAGTTTGTGCGAACTTCCAAGGCGTTATTTTTCCTAATTATGCGGGATATGTGTTACGACTCAACATTATTTTTACCGAGTTGTTTGTTGCCTTTAACATCGTGGTTTTAATCAAGTTTCGAAAAGATGGGAAAGTATTTTTTTTCCACTGTCTAATGAAATTCCCTTTTCAGATTATTTTTCTTTTTTAGATTGTCTCTTTATAGTCGAACGGGGTTTCTGTATATTCTCCAATGTAATTTCTGTGTTTATCTCTTTTTCTCTTTTCGTAGCATATGGTACTTAGCCTATTGCAAACTCCGATGTTAACAGCGGTGTTAGGTTACACTATTTCTGCGAGTGAAAAACGATATCATATATATATATATATATATATATATATATATATATATATATATATATATATATATATATATATGTATATATATATATATATATTTATATATATATGTATATATATTTATATATATATATATATATATATATATATATATATATATATATATATATATATATGTGTGTGTGTATATATATATATATATATATATATATATATATATATATATATATATATATATATATATATATATACGATGTTAACAGCAGTGTTAGGTTACACTTTTTTTCGGAGCAAATAACTATATAATACATCTATATATATTTTCCAATCCTGTACTATCCTGTACATATTATTACGTATGCAGCTAATTCTAATAGTCTTGCTTTCTCCACAATAAGGCTCAATTTCCCGCAGTATTCTACAAGATTTATTCCAGCTTCAACCATGTTTAGGAATGATCTTATTAATTGGGCAGTTGAATCGGCGGAACTTGAGAAGTTCAAACTCACAACAAATGTTTCATGTCAAACAGGCTGATTTAAGTCTCTCTTCATAATTTATATATGACAAAACTATTTTAACCTTGTTACTGATCTTAAAATATTTCACATCAATCAATCATTGCTTTCCATGTAGTTTATTCATTTCAATATTTTATTTTCTAACTGGGCCATTTTTTCATGGTTGGAGCCCTTGGGCTTATAGCATCCCAACTTTTCATCTAGATTTGTAGGTTAACTAGTAATGTGTGTGTATATATATATATATATATATATATATATATATATATATATATATATATATATATATATATATATATATATATACATATATACATATATATATATATATATATACATATATAATATATATATATATATATATATATATATACATATATATATACATACATATATATATACACACACACACATATATATATATATATATATATATATATATATATATATATATATATATATATATATATATATATATATATATATATGATCTATGGCATTTTTATAAATTCACCTAAAAACGGCTGTAAAGAATAAAGGATAGCATGACTCTGGAACAGGAAAAATTGCTCACAGCAAATATGTATAATCTATAAAGTATAACAAACTTGAACTTATTTAGCTGTAGCGGAATGTAAACATAAGGCTACAGCGTCGTACATGTTATATTTGTAAAACTCTTTCCCGGAAATATCAAGGCGCACTTGAATACAGAATTAGGTTTCGTACTCTTTAAAACATTCTTACTTTTAGCTTGCTTTAATCAACAAAGGCCCTCTTCTTCTTTAGCATCTCCAGTGCTCACATACTCTAAACAAACAGACATTCCATATTAATGAAGAGGCAGATCCTGGATTATTTGTGCCTCACAAGATTAAGGTAAATTAAGAAACATTCGTTGTTTGCTTTGTACATGATTCAACTTTCTTTAGATTACTGTAATATGGAGGGAGAATTACGATTCGGAGGCAAACTACATATGTTCTAGTAACCGGCTTACAAAAGGAGTAAAGTTATATTATTTCATTATTCTAGTAATTAGGAAAAGTGCTATGGACACTAGATTTTACAAAAAGGTTACTACTATTACTATTGTAGTAGCTTAGAGTAACCAACGTATCACAGCTAAATTGTATCAATAAACATCTAGAAAATAAGAAGCAGCTACTAAAATCTATTATAAGTACAACTTAAGAAATTACAAAACATAATAAACAGAGGAGCAACACTGATAAAAGGTGTCCCACCTAAAGAAAGGATCACCACTATACTAATTGATCTACATTGGCTGCCCATTAAACCGAGAATT
>NC_090731.1:144925256-144935256 GCF_036898095.1 Palaemon carinicauda
GAGACGACTGGCGGAATCAATCCAAATTCCACAGAACATAACATTGTAACACAACTTCCTTTGATTATTTCCAAGATGTTACTAATTACTTAGGTAAAATAGGAGCACATTCACGTCAGAAATAGTTTAAGGAAGATTGTAATTACAGTTGTAATAATTGAAGTTGGGAAGTGGAATTAAACCGTTGATCAACAGAACTTGTGTTTGTCGACTTTTAACAAAACTGTGCGAGTGTTTGTGTCTATTTACCTCAACTCAAATTTATTTTAGCTTTTTACTCTCATAAATATATATATATATATATATATATATATATATATATATATATATATATATATGTATATATATACTATATCTATATATATATATATATATACTATATATATATAAATATATCTATATACATATATATATATATATATATATATATATATATATATATATAAGTATATATATTTAAAAGCATTTTTTACCGAACTCCACATCTGCTTGAAATGAAAAAATAATTCCTCATTTATATAAATCTATGTTTATCTTACAAATTGTACTGTATGCTATGCCCATAAAGACTTAGTTTCGTTGTATCATTAAAGTAACTAATCTCATAATGATACATTATATAGTATACACACACTCATAAATATATATATATATCTATATATAATATATATCTATATATATATATATATATAGATATATATATATATATAGATATAGGGTGTGGTGCACAATTGCACGTTGTGCACCTTCCGTTTTATTCTCTTTATAATTTCTTATAAAAATAAACCCTAAACAAAATTGAAAATAGATAAAATTGAACATTAATTTATAAATTTTTGTTAATGTGTATTTAATCTTCCTAAACATATATTTCCATTTGACAAAACATATAACTAAGTGATTTTCCCAGCGCATTCTGTCTCTCTCTCTCTCCTCTCTCTCTCCTCTCTCTCTCTCTCTCTCTCTCTCTCCTCTCTCTCTCTCTCTCTCTCTCTTCTCTCTCTCTCTCTCTCTCTCTCTCTCTCTCCTCTCTCTCTCTCTCTCTCTCTCTCTCCTCTCGTCTCTCTCTCTCATTTAATTAGAAAATTACATACCTTAGTATAAATTTCTGTGTTAAATAGGTTTATGATTCGCTTATAATAAAAATGAAATAAACAAATTAATGAACTGAAAAACAATATCAAGACAATGAAAAAAAAATTCCAAAACACTCGGAAGCAGATAATACTAAGAAAATTTCTCCAGCAGATATTCTAATAAGTGAATAAAACTCTCGTGCCATGAAGACTGTCTTTAATTAAAACTTTTAACTTTTTAATAAAGTCTGAGGTGAGAAGACCGTAAAGAAGCCGCCAGAAACAAAACGATCTTAAGTTTAACTCTCTCCTCTGCAATTTGAGGAGGGAGGGGGGGGGGAGGGGGGAATGGTGAATGAGACCCATGTGGGGGTGTGGGGGAAGACACAAGTAGTGTATTTCCATTGCAGATGGAAGACGCCGTCTTTCTTACTTGTAATGCAGGAGAATTTCTTGCGAATAAAATGCGACGGTTTTTTTATGCTTCACTTTGTGGGTCGCGTGTAGATCCTGCACAGGATGCGACATGCATTGTGGTTATGTAAGCTAAGGAAGAAGTGAGAATTATTACAATTATTACTTGATGAGCTACAACCCTAGTTGGAAAAGCAGGATGCTAAAAAAACCAGGGGCCCCAACAGTTAAAATAGCCCAATGAGGAAAGGAAACAAGGAACACTAAAATATATTAAGAACAGTAACAATATTAATATAAATATTTCCTATAGAAAGTATAGAAACTTAAGAAAAAAAAATAAGATTGAATAGTGTGCCCATGTGTACCCTCAGGCAAGATAACGCTATCTCTAGACAGTGGAAGACCATGGTACAGAGGCTATGGCACTACCCAAGACTAGAGAACAATGGTTAGAATTCGGAGTGTCCTCCTAACAGAGCTGGGGAAAAGCTCAAATGGTAATGAGTATCGCAGTAGTCAAAATTAAACTCAATACAGACGGATGACCATTGGGTATTTTCATGGATAGAGGAATGAAGAGAGAATGAAAGATGAAAATGGAAGGGTGTTGAAAGGAGATAGGGGAAGAGAAAGGTGGAATGAATATTTTGAAAGGTTGTATTGTACAGTCGAATGCAAAAGTCCTGTCGTCTTCAGTCCCCCTCTGTCACCCCCAATATCTATAGATTCCAGAATTTCAGATGTAGAAGCGTTTGTTTGTGGGGGGGGGGATTAGACGCCAGGCAGGGGGTTGGGCAACGACCTAGGGGAGGATGCCAGGAAGGGGGAAGTACTACTTGTTAGGGCTGTGAGCTGTGATGGCTGGGAAAACAAAACATTATGTATGAACGTAAATTCAATATAATTCCTTAGTTCCTAAATATATCATTATAATGATACTAAACTTCCAATCATGAAGAATAATTGATGTGCTATTTGCTCTACCATTCTTGCGAACAACCTTCTTACAAATATTATCCATGTTTAGTTTAACATTGTATTTTGTCCCCACTGAAAAATCTCTCTAAAACACAAGCTAGGAGTAACTCTCTCTCTCTCTCTCTCTCTCTCTCTCTCTCTCTCTCTCTCTCTCTCTCTCTCTCTCTCTCTCTCTCTCTCTCTCTTCTATATATATATATATATATGTATATATATATATATATATATATATATATATATATATATATATATACATATATATATATATATATATATATATATATACATATATTGAAAAAGAGTGATTCTAAAGGCCTAAAATTTGAGATATGGCAGGGTGGGTTTTTAGAGCTATTACGTGGATGGAGGCATTTTGTTTCAAAGTAATTAACCATCGGCTAATCAGTATCATAATATTTTCGGCAAAGAATCCAAATTCTAAATACGTTGTATAGACCCAATTGTTGTGGCATTCGATATAACATTCTAACAGAAAAGTTATTGCCTAAAATAATAAACTTTGGGATAGTTTGGAAATTTTTTCCACACTGAAAAACCTCACTTATACCCAATTCAGGAGTCCAATAACAAATCGTTTCCATTAGATAGAATATCTACAATTGGAACAATTCAGCATATATGAATAAGTATTTCAGGAAACACTAGTGTTTGTGTGAGCAGTCAGCATCAAGACAGTGATTCCAGGATGATGGTATTCATAGTCACATACTGACCAATAAAAAAAAGGTATAGAAACCCTTGGAATATTGCCTTGGATTTCCTTTAAAATATTTCCACGTTGATCGCTCCTTTTTGGAAAAAGCTCATCTATGCAAACGAAAAATATTTTACATCACTGGAGGCACGAACAAGGCATTGCTGGAGGTGACGGAATACCCGCTATGATGAGACAAATATTCAGAAATGAGGTATGAGTGGAAGAGTTCGTATTAATTTGTGGAGTTGCATGATTATTTGGAAGGCTCCCGAGCAATGATTATGTGGATGTTCTCCTTCCCACAGTGTGAGCCATGGCCATTCCCAATCCACACCCAATCGTTCTGGTGCACGATAATAGCCCTATCCATACCAACACAGTAGTTAGAGCTTGGTTAGAGCATCACCCAGAAATCCAGGTAATAAACTGGTCACCAAAGGGGTGCAACCTCAACCCCATAGAAAACCTATGGGCAATAATGGTTCGTTAATGGGACGTAGGAGAGCAACGAACGTGCTAAGGCTAAGCCAACTAAACAAGAGCGCGTTTGAATTGTGGGTGTTAATACTTCACTTTGCTTGGGCTTATAGGATCTTGTTTTTCCAACTAGGATTGTAGCTTAGCATAATAATAATAATAATAATAATAATAATAATAATAATAATAATAATAATAATAATAATAATAATAATATTGGTAGATCGACATCAAACTAAGGGGCGTTTAGTTTACATTGAATATAGGAACGATTCTTGAATTAGAATTAAAATAATGAACATTTTTCTTTACTTTTCATCAAATATTTATATTCAGTAAGCTAAGCAACTGCATCTGGTCACTGTAGTCTAGTTTTTACACTATACTCCTGGGGTCATATTATAATCTAAATAAAGACAACTATGAAATTATGATGTCTCTTATCAACCATCTTCAATACTAACTGAATATAATTGCTTGTTAACCAAGAAATTACTGCTGGAACCAGAGCTTATTCAGTGGGAACATAAAATCAACATGTGTTACATACCATAGTAGCAATTAAAACAATATTGCCTTTTGTACAAGTGAATGCAGACATCCTAATCTGCCCAGCTTTCACCCAATTTGTCTCATTGTTATTAACATGTAGTCAGTAACAATCATAGAGATATTCTATCATGCAAATAGTTCAAGCCTTAAGTGACTTGTCTTCATAGAATCTACTATATGCAGTAGAATTCATTTGTGATGGCACAAAAGTTCATACCTCAATATAAACCGTATCTTAAAGATAAAAAAAAGAAAAAAAAAGCCATCAATACACCTAACCAAACCTTACATAGTGTAAGCTAGGGGAGGATATAAAGAAATATGAAGACTATTTGCAGTTGCTCTTTGATGATTGACTACTCTCAAAAAAAAACTAGTGCTTCCTGAAATACTTGTTCATATAAGTTTTATTGTTGCATACCAATTGTAGATATTCTATCTAAGAAAAATAAGTTGTTATTGGACTCGGGTTTTTCAGTCTGGACAAATTTTCCAAACTATACAAAAGTTCATTACTTTAGCCAATAACTTTTATGTCAGAATGATATATCGAATAAAAACAAGTTGGTCTATACAACAATTATAATTTGGAATCATTGCTGAAAATATTATGATACTGATCAATTGATAGTGAATTACTTCCAAACAAAATTCCTCCTTCCCCGCCATTAGAATTACATACTTCCGATACACACATACATACACACACACACACATATATATATATATATATATATATATATATATATATATATATAATTTATATATATATATATAGAGAGAGAGAGAGAGAGAGAGAGAGAGAGAGAGAGAGAGAGAGAGAGAGAGAGAGAGGAGAGAGAGAGAGAGAGAGAGAGAGAGAGAGGACTCCTAGCTGGTGTTTACAAAAGATTTTTCAGTCAGGACATAATTATTGCCAAACTAATCATCGATAATTTTTGTCAAGTTGTTCGCGAGAAGGTATAGTAAAAAACACAGCAAATATAAGCTAGAGTCATTATAATCTTAAAACTAGTATCGGATCGTGTGATATTATATTGAATTTGCGTTCATACATATAATTTTGTGTTTCCCTGGCCATCACACCATTCAGCTATAACAAATAATACTTCCCCCGCCCATCGTCCTGCCCTTTCTTGGTATTTACCTATTACTACCTACTGGGAGACTCTAAGGACTTATTTCTACTTGTGTTTATTATTTCTGACGAGCGAGGACTATAACAACCATTGTGAATGTGTAAATCATTATTCCAGTTTTGTTAATAAATTCTCATAAATTACATCATGGTGTTTTGAGCTTTGCTGGCATACTTGACGTAATTCTGATCCACAACAAGATATACGAAGTTTAGTTTTGAACAATAAGGAAATGATAAACATTCGTCGCCAAAGGAAAATGAATAGCATTAATCAAGAAAAAAAAATCATACAAGTTTAAAATGGTCTCACATATACCCATTATTTTATTTCCATGAATGATATATGCACAAAATAATACATATCCTTATCTATTGGAAATAAATTTTTATTTTCCTATATTTCAAATTGGCATTAATTTTGTTTCAATTGAAAAATTTTTATAGAGATTTTCCATTCGATAAAAGTTCAGAACAGTAAATCATCCAGTAAAATTTTAAATTTTGAATTATAGTGCAATTTGCAAGAAAGCTATTACATTGTGTGATTTATTTTTATAATCCCTGGACATTCAAAAAATTCTCTAGCTCCATCCGCACGTGGGCAAATCCTTTGATAATACATTTCAACAGACCATAAACAACCACTGCTCCAAGCTGAAAGCCATGTTCTTAGTTTTTCAAAGCTTTTATTTTATAGATAAATGAGTGTGAACATGATGCTGTTCTTGTTTCCCTGACCAAAAAAAAAATCTTACAACAGAAATCGTTCCTGTTATCTACTAATAATTGTACAAGTTAAACAAAACAAGAAAAATTTTAAATGAAAGTTAACTTTATCATTTTTAATGTTGTAATTCTTGATATAAAATCACCCATTCTATGTTTATATTGATCACAATCATATAACATTCTCGAGCTTATATTGGGGACACAATATGTTATATTTGTCAAATATTTCAGCAACAGATTTTCCATAGACTAGAAATAGGAAAATTATAGAAACTATACTAAGATTTTAAGCTCTAAAACCTAAGACTATTAAAAACTAATTGTAAACAAAGAAGATCAGCATTATGATTTTATTTTTATGAGACGATGCTGTTTATAAACATACGTTCCGTGTATCATTCCGCACCAAACTAGGATTAGATAAGAATCTGATCATATATTAAGTTTTCCTTGCAAAACCTTGGGGAGGGATTTAATTACATTAATGCACCTATCAGAGAGCACCGTAAGCATTACAAAATTTTTTTTACCGCAGTGTCATTTTAAAGGTTTAAAAGGTCGCTCATGAAAGGCAGAGGCAAGAGACAGTGACATAGCACTAGCTACCAGGACAGTGCCCTAGAGACTGACCATATATACATATGATCAGCGCCCAACCCCCTAAACCCCCCAACCTTAGCTCACAAGGATGGTAAGGTTGCAGACACTAAAAGAACAAACGAGTCTGAGCTGGACTCCAACCCCCGTCTGGCAAACGCCAATCAGAGACGTTACCAACCAGGCCACAACAACCACGTTTCGATTGAATGATTGATTTTGAACTTTCTGGCATCCTGACATCGAAGGCCATTGACACCGGTATAGTTTGTCCGCATCAGAAACTTCTATTACCATTTTATAGAACCTCAGTTTCCGATTCCTTCCTTTCATTTTCCTTTCCAGACTTCATTAACTGTTGCTTCAAATTAAAACTTTATGTTTTCCTTCAGTCTCTAATTCAGTGTTCTTTATTGCATCTAAACTCCCTTTCTTCGCTGCCTTGATAGAACGTTAATTAAGTGAACATTTCCAGCGTGGCGCTGTAGTCAGCAAAAAGGGAATTTGATTAATTTTGCAATAAATAATGATGCATAATTCTAGTGATTGATTCCATAACGAGTAAAGTCAAATGAGTCATTTATTCGAAATAATCAACAATCACCTCACTCATGTTGTAGACAAAGGATAATAATATATTTGACTACGACTGAACTAAAAAAAGCAAAAATAATAAATTAATATTTCGCTATTCCATTAAGAAACGTAAATATTCAGATATTGCCTCCATAGGTATTGCATTTGGTTATTGTTTTTGCATTATTACCAAAATAATCAAACTCCATTCGTTACTTCTAAAAAGTCACGAATAAACACTCATGCTATTACATTTTGATCGTGACAAAAAACAGATAATGAAGAGAATCTTCATTGTTCAACATAACATGGAAATTTTATTTGCACATTATATTTCCCTGGTCAGTTGAAAACTTATTTCCCCATGAAGAAATAAGAATAAGTGCAATACACTAAAATAGTTAATTCGATAGGTACATTAATATCAATAATATAATGCACATTGTCTTGTAATTTTTTGGTATATATATTCACGTGACCACGTGGTTATTTTTCGGTAGTGCTTCCGACAAAATATCCTCGATTACTTTGATTATACAGTAAACAACAATCCAACGCCATCTCTTGGCAACAGAGAGTAATGTGACTAGACGATTTCATTTGGAAATTGTAGGGGAGGAAGAGTGTTAGACAATAATAATTTGGTAATTTTCGTGTCAGTTACACTTTATATATATATATATATATATATATATATATATATATATATATATATATATATATATATATATATATATATATTAGATTCCAGTGCCCTAATGAAACAGTAAGAATAAATACATTGTATGTAATTTAGTAATTGATAGGCACTTTGTTATCAAGATTATTATGCATAATCTTGCATTTTATTTTCATTTTTATACAGGTGACCATATGGTTACATTTTAGAATTTCTCACTAAAAACATATTATGACTATAAACAAGGTTCTAACGCCATCTATTGTCGACACAGCTATTGGACGATTCCTGTTCCAAACTGTAGTGGAGGAAGGGTTTCTGGTAATGATGCTATTTGTATTTTTCCCGTTAGTTATACATGGATATAGATTACAAATAGGTTTTATTTGGTATACTGCTTATAATATGAATGAATTATGTCAAATATATATTTGTAAGAATTTTATACGTAGGCTAGACTTTAATTTTACCCTAAACCGATGATAATGGACTCGCCCATCATAGACGGGATGGAAACCTTGACTACCAACAAATACGATGCAACATACTAAAAGATTAAATGAATGGCTTTTATAATTATGAATCACAATTAAAGAATACATTTCAGAGCAATTCTAATGCAGGAGCCTACTAAAATAACTTGATTCATCAAAGTTTCTGTAATTAAGCGTATTTTGAGTTATCATGCATTCTTTTGAATTTTGTTTCATCAAATTGGGTAAACAAAACTGACACATGGGATGTTACACATTCTTAAACACGACAATCATAGAGAAGCTTAATGAAAATCAAATACTTGACATTTAAAGCTAAATGCGCTGGCTTTAAAATATCAGTGTTGAAAATTGTTGTAACCTGAAAGTAATAAGAAAATATTTCCATAAAATCTTATGCAGTATTTGAATATGCAAAGATATATCAAGTCTGATTTTCATATATCTTGAAAACAGCCCCATTCCATAATCATCTCATGATATCAGTTCTTATGGGGTAGTATTACCTCCGCCAACCAGGTTGGAAAGAGGTTATGTTTTACCCCCTGTTTGTGTGTATATTTGTGTGTTTGTTTGTGAACAGCTTCCTGACCATAATTTTAATCGTAGATTTATGAAAAGTGCAGGGATTAATAGTTATGTAAAAAGGTGGAAATTAATAAAATTTGGAAGGTCAAGGTCAAGGTCAAGGTCATGGTCAGGCAAAATGTCCAATTCACGTAATCAGCCATAAGTTTAGGACATCGTTGTTACAGAGACTTCAAACTTGGTTCATATTTGAGTGTATGAAAATCCACGCCAATTAATATATGTTAAGGTAAAAGGTCAAGGTAAGGGTCGAGCAAAAGGTCGAGAAATAAGCTGCCGCGGCGGAGGTCTGCACTATACTGAGTGCCCCTCTAGTTATTATTATTATTATTATTATTATTATTATTATTATTATTATTATTATTATTATTATCAGACAGCTGTGTTAAAAAAGGAAGTAAATTACCATTTGCGAGATTGACGAAAATATTCTTTGGCGGCTCAATTGCTTAATGTAACAAGTTTTAATTACAGTTAATTGCATTTCAGATATAAAAGTCTCGTTCAAAGAGTTATAAACTTGAAGTTATTGGTGATTTGCTTTGCTCCTATTTTGATTCACGATTTTTCGGTTGGCAACCCCTGACAAAGAAGCAAAAACATAACATCTGGTTTTAAATGTCATTTTAGTGTTGACTTTCTAACTTTCCATGACTAAGTTTTATCGGTTATTTTTAGTCCTGTCGAAAAACTATGGAGAATGTTCTATATGTGAAAGATTTCATAGAAGATTTTGAGGAGAGATGGTCAGAGATTATGTAGTAGATTATTAAAGCGTTAGAAGAGTTAGAGATTCAGTTAAAATTGGTGAAGATTTTTTGTTGGATTTAGATTTCTGGTGAAGGAATTCATGGGGCAGAATTGATGTAATTCTTGTTGGGGAAACAATGATCGGATATTGTTGGAGATAAAGATGAAGGTTGTCATTGAAATATAAATGGAGATCAAGTGCTGGTGAAAGGCTGCCGGAGAATAAAT
>NC_090731.1:144940256-144942756 GCF_036898095.1 Palaemon carinicauda
ATGTTTAACAACTTTGATAAAAAACTATTATCTAATACTAGGATCCATGCAGTTTATATTTTTCTATATTGAATCCTCCTTTTTTATGTATTCTTTAATAATTTTGATTTCACCATTTCATGTTTGATATGTTTTTTACATGAATTTAACATCACCTTTTCCCTTTGGGCATTTATGTTTTTTTCATGATATGTTGAAAAATACTATTATCTTTCTGAATGTATTTTTCATATCAAACGATGTTTAACACAAACAGCGAATTTTATATGTGATTTTTTAGGTATCAATATAAGTTTACCTAACCACCCATTTGGTTATGTTTCTTTACCTGCAAACATTTGCAGTAAGTTGTGTCGTCGTTTATGTATAAATGATAAAAAATAAACATAAATCATTATTGATAAATTAATGAATATTTAACTATGCACACACACGCACATGTAACCTCCTTCCCTCTCACCAGGGTATGACTACTACTTCTACCCCTATCCAAGGCATGGGAAGAACTGAGTGAGACAATATATATATATATATATATATATATATATATATATATATATATATATATATATATATATATATATATACATATATATTGTATAATGAAACTATAAGAGAGATTACTCGAGTGCCATATGTGGATGAGATGACGGAGAGGGGTAGATGGAGATGTTTTGGGCAAGCTCTCCCCACTTCCCCACGAGAGATTAGTTCACCAAACTTTCAACTGGGCTACATGGCCGATGACTATAAAGCGTTAAGTAAGAGATGATAAACGGATTAGTATTTATTTACAAGCTAAAGCTAGAGATTGGCGAAATCTAACCGAGGCCTTTTGCATCTATAGGCGTAGGAGGAGATGATGTTGATGATGATGATGATGATTTATATATATATATATATATATATATATATATATATATATATATATATATATATATATATGTTTATACAAATAAATATATATATATACAAATAAATATATATATATATATATATATATATATATATATATACATATGGCTACACACCTGCCCTCTATTATATAGGGGAGATTCAAAGAATAGGTAAATAAGGTTTTTCTCGTTAAATCACAAAAGAATTACAAACCAAGACTGATATCCCATCCCCGAATCTGATAAAAGCGGCCATGAGAATACAATAGTCTACAAAGAAAAAGAAGACGGAAAAGTTTCTTTTGCCTCAGAAATCTCTCTTTGCCTAATCGAGAAGTTTCTTGATTTGAATTGGTAAATGAGAGAAGACCGAAGAAATTGGGATCTGCATTGCGTTTGATTTTTATTTTTTTTTTTTATTTTGATTTCGGTATATTTGCTTTCGTTGTTACGATTTCAATATATGTTTAATATTTCATACCTCCTCAAAAGATCAATCTTTGCTTAGCATTTAAAAAGGATTTATTATTGTTTTAGTATAAGCATTCTCATGCGTAAACTTAAGTATATATGTTTAATATTTGCTATATACACACATATATACTATATGTATGTATGTGCGTATATATATATATATATATATATATATATATATATATATATATATATACATATATATATAGATATATATATATATATATATATATATATATATATATATATACATATATATATATAGATAGATATATATACTTATACATATGTAATATATATATATATATATATATATATATATATATATATACATATATATATATATATATATATATATATATATATATATATATACTTTTACATATGTAATACATATATATATATATATATATAAATATATCATATATATATACATATATATATATATATATATATATATATATATATATATATATATATATATATATATATATATTATTATTGATTTTTTAAGTAGTAGATCTCAAAGAGTAGTTGTTGATGGGCACCATAGTGAGTATAGGAATGTGATATCCGGTGTTCCACAGGGTAGTGTTCTTGGCCCATTACTTTTCATACTATATACACATGACATGTGGTTTGGCCTAGAAAATAAGCTTGTTGCATATGCAGATGATGCTACTCTCTTTGCATCAATTCCATCCCCTGAATGTAGACCTGGGGTTGGTGAATCCCTTAATAGAGATCTAGCTAAAATTAGTGTATGGTGCAAGTTATGGGGTATGAAGTTGAATCCTAACAAAACTCAAAGTATGATTGTAAGTAGGTCAAGGACGGTGGCTCCTCAACATCCGGATCTCAGTATTGATAATGTTTCTTTAAATTTGTATGACTCTTTCAAAATTTTAGGTGTGATTCTCGACAGCAAATTTACTTTTGAGAAACATATAAGGTCTGTGTCTTCTTCAATTGCACAAAAAATTGGCTTATTGAGAAAGTCTTTTAAGATATTCGGTGATCAATCTATTCTGAAGAAGTGTTTTAATTCTTTTATTCTACCTTGTTTTGAGTATTGTTCTCCTGTCTGGTCTTCAGCTGCTGATTCTCATCTTAATTTGTTGGACAGAAAC